>NC_044994.1:46995045-47295045 GCF_008728515.1 Papio anubis
ACAGCTTAGTGTTCATTAGGCAGTTTGCTAACACTGTTCTCGTGGAATCTGCAAATTGATATTTGGGAGCGCTTTGAGGCCTATGGTGAAAAAGGAAATATTCTCAGATAATAACTAGAAAGATGCTTTCTGAGAACTTGCTTTCTCATGTGTGAATTCATCACACAGAGATTCACCTTTCTCTTCTTGTAGCAGTTTGCTAATACTGTTTTCGTGGAATCTGTAAAGTGATATTTGGGAGACTATGGTGAAGAAGGAAATATCCACAGCTAAAAACTGGAAAGAAGCGTTCTGAGAAACTACATTGTGATGTGTGCATGCAACTCACAGAGATACACTTTCCTATTTTTGATCAGTTTGCTAGAAGCGTTTCCTTGAAATCTGCAATTGGATACTTCTTAGGGCAATGAATCTTAGCGTGACAAAGGAAATATCCCCTGAAAAAAACTAGAAAGAATCTTTCTGAGAAACTACTTTGTGATGTGTGAATTCATCACACAGAGATTAACCTTTCCCTTCTTGTAACATTTTGCTAACACTGTTTTCGTGGAATCTGTAAAGTGATATTTGGGAGGGCATTGAGGCCTATGGTGACAAAGGAATTATCCATAGATAAAAACTTTAAAGAAGCGTTCTGAGAAGCTGCATTTTCATGTTTGAATGCAACTCACAGAGATACACATTCCTCTTCATTGATCAGTTTGCTAACACAGTTTTCTTGAAATCTGCAAATCGCATACTTCTTAGCGCAATGTAACTTAGGGTGACAAAGGAAATATCCTGAGACAAAAACTAGAAAGAAACTTTCTTGGAAACTGCCTTGCGATGTGTGAATTCAACTGACTGAGTTACACCTGTATTTCGTGGAGCTTTTGCCAGCCTTTTTTTTTTTGTGGAATCTGAGCACTGATATTTCGGATCGCTTTGAAGAATATAAGGACAAAAGAAATATCTTCAGATAAAAACGAGAAAGAAGGTTTCTGAGAAACCTCGTTGTGACGTGTGAATTTATCTCACAGTTACATCTTTCTCTTCATGAAGCAATTTTTTAACTATGTTCTCGTGGAATCTGCAAAGTGATATTTGGGAGCGCTTTGAGGCCTATGGTGAAAAAGGAAGTATCCTCTGATAATAACGAGAAGGAAGCTTTCTGAGAACTTGCTTTCTGATGTGTGAATTCATCACACAGAGATTCTCCTTTCCCTTCTCTTAGCAGTTTGCTAACATTGTTTTCGTGGAATCTGAAAAGTGATATTTGGGAGCGCATTGAGGCCTATGGTGACAAAGGAATTATCCACAGATAAAAACTGGAAAGAAACGTTCTGAGAAGCTGCATTTTGATGTTTGAATGCAACTAACAGAGATACACGTTCCTCTTCATTGATCAGTTTGCTAACACAGTTTTCTTAAAATGTGCACTTGGATACTTCTTAGCGCAATGAAGCTTATGGTGACAAAGGAAATGTCCCAATATAAAAACTAGAAAGAAACTTTCTCAGAAACTGCTTTGTGATGTGTGAATTCAACTCACTAAGTTACACCTGTATTTCTTGGAGTTGTTTGCTAGCCCTGTTTTTGTGGAATCTGAGAAGTGTTATTTCTGATCGCTTTGTAGGATATAAGGAGAAAGGAAATATCCTCAGATAAAAACGTGAAAGAAGCTTTCTGAGAAATTTCTTTGTGATATATGAATTCATCTCCCAGAGTTACAACTTAGTCTTCATGAAGTAGTTTGCTAACACTGTTCTCGTGGAATTTTCAAAGGGTCCTGTGGTGAAAAAGGAAATATCCACAGGTAAAAAGTGGAAAGAAGCGTTCTGAGAAACTGCATTATGATTTGTGAATGCAACTCACAGGATACACTTGTCTTTTCATTAATCACTTTGCTAACACAGTTTTCTTGAAATCTGCAATCGGAAAGTTCTTAGCGCAATGAAGCTTATGGTGACAGAGGAAATGTCCCAAGATAAAATCTAGAAAGAAGCTTTCTGAGAAACTGCTTTGTGATGTGTGAATTCAACTCACTGAGTTACACCTGTATTTCTGGAGCCTTTAGCTAGCCCTGTTTTTGTGGAATCTGAGAACTGGTAGTTCAGATGGGTTTGAAGAGTAGAAGGACAAGGGAAATATCCTCAGAGAAAAACCAGAATGAAGGTTTCTGAGGAACTGCTTTGTGATATGTGAATTCCTTTCACAGTGTTACACCAATCTTTCATGAAGGAGTTTGTTAGCACTGATTTTGTGGAATCTCTGAGTGATGCCTTGGATTTCGTTGAATCGAATGGTGAATAATGAAATATCCTCAGCCAAAAAATGCAGAGAAGCCTTCTCAGAACTTGATTTGTTGTGAAATCAGCTCACAGATTTACATTATTGTTTTCAGTGAGAAGCTTGCTAAGAGTGTTTTCGCAGAATTTGCAATAAGACACACGGGGGCGCTTTGAGACCACAAATATCCTCAGTTCAAAAAAACAAAGAAGCTTTCTGAGAAACTGCTTTGTGAGGTGTGATTTCTACTGACTCAGTTACACCTGTATTTCGTGGAGAACTTTCCTAGCCCTGTTTTTGTGGAATCTGAAAATGGATCGCTTTGAAGACTATAAGCCATAGGAAATATCCTCAAATAAAAACGAGAAAGAAAATTTCCGAAAAACGTCGTAGTGACGTGTGAATTCACCTCACAGAGTTACATCTTTCTCTTCATGAAGCAGTTTTCTAACTATGTTCTCGCGGAATCTGCAAAGTGATATTTGGGAGCGCATTGAGGCCAATGGTGAAAAAGGAAATATCCTCAGATAATAACTAGAAAGAAGCTTTCTGAGAACTTGCCTTCGGATGTGTGAATTCATGACACAGAGATACTACTTTCCCTTCTCTTAGCTGTTTGCTTACACTGTTTTCGTGGAATCTGTAAAGTGATATTTGAGAGCGCAGTGAGGCCTAAGGTGAGAAAGAAAATATCCACAGATAAAAACTTTAAAGAAGTGTTCTGAGAAACTGCATTGTGATGTGTGAATGGAACTAACAGAGATACACGTTCCTCTTCATTGATCAGTTTGCTAACACAGTTTTCTTGAAATCTGCACTCGGATACATCTTAGCACAATGAAGCTTACGGTGACAAAGGAAATATTCTCAGAAAAAAACTATATAGAAGCTTTCTGAGAAACTGCTTTGTGATGTGTGAATTCAACTCATTGAGTTACTGCTGTATTTCGTGGAGCCGTTTGCTAGTCCTTTTTTTGTGGAATCTGAGAACTGATATTTCGGATCACTTTGAAGAATATAAGGACAAAGGAAATATCCTCAGATAAAAACGTGAAAGAAGCTTTCTGAGAAACTTCTTTGTGATATATGACTTCATCTCCCAGAGTTACAGCTTAGTCTTCATGAGGCAGTTTGCTAACACTGTTCTCGGGGAATCCGCAAATTGATATTTGGGAGCGCTTTGAGGCCTATGGTGAAAAAGGAAGTATCCTCAGATAATAACTAGAAAGCAGCTTTCTGAGAACTTGCTTTCTGATGTGTGAATTCGTCACACAGAGATTCACCTTTCTCTTCTTGTAGCACTTTGCTAACACTGTTTTCATGGAATCTGTAAAGTGATATTTGGGAGCTCATTGAGGCCAATGGTGAAAAAAGAAATATCCACAGAAAAAAACTGGAAAAAAGCGTTCTGAGAAACTATTTTGTTATGTGTGAACGCAACTCACAGAGATATACTTTTCTCTTCATTAATCAGTTTGCTAACACAGTTTTCTTGAAATTTGCAGTCGGATAGTTCTTAGCACAATGAAGCTCATGGTAACAAAGGAAATGTTCCAAGATAAAAGCTAGAAAGAAGCTTTCTGAGAATCTGCTTTACGATGTGTGAATTCAACTCACTGAGTTACACCTGTATTTCGTGGTGCCGTTTGCTAGCCCTGTTTTTGTGGAATCTGAGAAGTATTATTTCTGATCGCTTTGAAGAATAAAAGGACAAAGGAAATATCCTCAGATAAAAATGTGAAAGAAGCTTTCCGAGAAACTTCTTTGTAATATATGAATTCATCTCCCAGAGTTACAACTTAGTCTTCATGAAACAGTTTGCTAACACTGTTCTCGTGGAATCTGCAAAGTGATATTTGAGAGTGCATTGGGGGCTCTGGTGAAAAAGGAAATATCCACAGATAAAACTGGACAGAAGCGTTCTCAGAAACTGCATTGTGACATGTGAATGCAACTCACAGAGATACACGTTCCTCTTCATTGATCAGTTTATTAACACAGTTTTCTTGAAATCTGCAACCAGTCACTTCTCAATGTAATGAAGCTCACGGTGACAAAGGAAATATCCTCAGATAAAAACTAGAAAGAAGCTTTCTGAGAAACTGATTTGAGACGTGTGAATTCAACTCACTGTATTTCATGGAGCCATTTGCTAGCTCTGTATTTGTGGAATCTGAGAAATGATATTTCGGATCGCTTTGAAGAATATAAGGACAAAGGAAATATCCCCATATAAAAACTAGAAAGAAGCTTTCTGAGAAACTTCTTTGTGATATATGAATTCATCTCACAGAATTACAACTTTGTCTTCATGAAGCAGTTTGCTAACACTCTTCTTGTGGAATCCGCAAATTGATATTTGGGAGCGCCTTGAGGCCTATGATGAAAAAGGAAATATCCTCAGATAATAACGAGAAAGATGCTTTCTGAGAACTTGCTTTCTGATGTGTGAATTCATCACACAGAGATTCACCTTTCCCTTCTGGTAGCAGTTTGCTAACACTGTTCTTGTGGAATCTGCAAAGTGATATTTGGGAGCGCATTGAGGCCTATGGTGAAAAAGGAAATATCCAGAGATAAAAACTGGAAAGAAGCGTTCTGAGAAACTACATTGTGATGTGTGAATGCAACCCACAGAGATACAGTTTCCTCTTCATTGATCAGTTTGCTAACACAGTTTTCTTGAAATCTGCAATCGGAAACTTCTTTGCGCTATGAAGCTTACAGTGACGAAGGAAATATCCTCAGATATAAACTAGCAGGAAGCTTTCCGAGAAACTGCTTTGTGATGTGTGAATTCAACTCACTGAGTTACACCTGTATTTTGTGGAGCCTTTAGCTAGCCCTGTTTTTGGGGAATCTGAGAACTGATATTTCGGATGGGGTTGAAGAGTATAAGGACAAGCGAAATATCCTCAGAGAAAAACCGAATTGAAGCTTTCTGAGGAACTGCTTGTGGTGTGTCAATTCCTTTCACAGTGTTACACCACTCTTTCATGGAGGAGTTTGCTAGCACTGATTTTGTGGAATCTCAGAAGTGATGCCTTGGATATCGTTGAATCCCGTGGTAAATAATGAAATATCCTCAGACAAAAAGTGCAGAGAAGCCTTCTCAGAAACTGCTTTTTTGTAGGTGAATCAGCTCACAGTGTTACATCATTGTTTTCATTGAGAAGCTTGCTAACAGTGTTTTCGCAGAATCTGCAATGAGACACACGGTGGCGCTTTGAGACCACAAATATCCTCAGCTCAAAAAAGAAAGGTTTTTGAGAAACTGCTTTGTGATGTGTGAATTCAACTCACTGAGTTACACCTGTATTTCGTGGAGCCATTCGCTAGCCCTGTTTTTGTGGAATCTGAGAACTGATATTTCGGATCGCTTTTAGACTATGCGGCCAAAGGAAATATCCTCAGATAAAAATGAGAAAGAAGATTTCTGAGAAACTTCGTTGTGACGTGTGAATTCATCTCACAGAGTTACATCTTACTCTTCATGAAGCCATTTGCTAAGAGTGTTCTTGTGGAATCTGCAAAGTGATATTTGGGAGCGCTTTGAGGGCTATGGTGAAAAAGGAAATATCCACAGATAAAAACTGGAAAGAAGCGTTCTGAATAACTGCATTGTGATGTGTGAATGCAACTCACAGAGATACACTTTTCTCGTCATTGATCAATTTGCTAACACAGTGTTCTTGAAATCTGCCATCGGATACTTCTTAGTGCAATGAAGCTTAGGGTGACAAAGGAAATATCCTCAGATAAAAACTAGAAAGAAACTGTCTGAGAAACTGCTTTTTGATGTGTGAATTCAACTCACTGAGTTACACCTGTATTTCGTGGAGCCGTTTGCTAGCCCTTTTTTTTGTGGAATCTGAGAACTGATATTTCTTATCGCTTTGAAGAATATAAGGACAAAGGAAACATCCGCAGATAAAAAGGAGAAAAAAGCGTTCTGAGAAACTTCTTTGAGGTATATTAATTCATCTCACAGAGTTACAACTTAGTCTTCATGAAGCAGTTTGCTAACACTGTTCTCGTGGAATCTGCAAAGTGATATTTGGAAGCGTATGGAGGTCTAGGGTGAAAAAAGAAATATCCTTAGATTAAAAACTAGAAAGTAGACTTCTCAGAAACTGCACTGTGACGAGTAAATGCAACTCAGAGAGTTACACTATTCTTTTCATTGATCAGTTTGCTAACACTGTTTCTTGAAATCTGCAATCAGACACTTCTTAGCATAATGAAGCTTACGGTGGTAAAGGAAATATCCTCAGATAAAAACTAGAAAGAAGATTTCTGACAACTGCTTGGGATGTGTGAATTCAACTCACTGAGTTACACCTGTATTTCTTGGAGCCGTTTGCTAGTCTTGTTTTTGTGGAATCTGGGAACTGATGTAACGGATCGCTTTGAAGAGTTTAAGGACAAAAAAAAATCCTCAGATAAAAACGTGAAGGAAACTTTCTGAGAAACTTCTTTGTGATATGTCAATTCATCTCACAGAGTTACAAAGTAGTCTTCACGAAGCAGTTTGCTAACACTGTTCTCGTGGAATTTGCACAGTGATATTTGAGAGTGCATTGGGGCCTATGGTGAAAAAGGAAGTAGCCTCAGATAATAAGTAGGAAGAAGCTTTCTGAGAACTTGCTTTCTGATGTGTGAATTCATCACACAGAGATTCACCTTTCCCTTCTTGTAGCAGTTTGCTAACACTATCTTCGTGGAATCTGTAAAGAGATATTTGGGAGCACATTGAGGTCTATGGTGAAAAAACTAATATCCGCAGATAAAAACTGGAAAAAAACGTTCTGAGAAACTACATTGTGATGTGTGAATGCAACTCACAGAGATACACTTTTCTCTTCATTGATCAGTTTGTTAACACAGTGTTCTTGAAATCTGCCATCGGATACTTCTAAGCATAATGAATCTTACGGTGAGAAAGGAAATATCCTCAGATAAAAACATGAAAAAAGATTTCTGAGAAACTGCTTTGTGGTGTGTGAATTCAACTCACTGAGTTACACTTGTATTTCGTGGTGCCGTTTGCTAGCCCTCTTTTTCTGGAATCTGAGAACTGATATTTCGGATCGCTTTGAAGACTTTATGGCCAAGGGAAATATCCTCAGATAAAAACGAGAAAAACATTTCTGACAAATTTCGTTGTGATGTATGAATGCGTCTCACAGAGTTACAACTTTCTCTTCATGAAGCCTTTTGCAAACACTGTTCTCGTGGAATCTGCAAAGTGATATTTGGGAGCGCATTGAGGCCTATGGTGAAAAGGGAAGTACACTCAGATAATAACTAGAAGGAAGCTTTCTGAGATCTTGCTTTCTGATGTTTGAATTCACCACACAGAGATTCTCCTTTAACTTCAGTTAAGAGTTTGCTAACACTGTTTTCGTGGAATCTGGAAAGTGATATTTGGAAGTGTATTGAGGCCTATCATGAAAAAGGAAATATCCAGAGGTAAAAACTGGAAAGAACCGTTCTGAGAAATTTCTTTGTGATATATGAATTCATCTCACAGTGTTACAACTTAATCTTCATGAAACAGTTTGCAAACACTGTTTTCATGGAATCTGTAAAGTAATATTTGTTAGCGCATTGAGATCTATGGTGAAAAAAGAAATATCCTCAGATAAAAACTGGAAAGAAGCCTTCTGAGAAACTGCACTATGACGAGTGAATGCAACTCAGAGAGTTACACTATCCTTTTCATTGATCAGTTTGCTAAAACTGTTTTCTTGAAATCTGCAATCGGACACTTCTTAGCCTAATGAAGCTTATGGGGACAAAGGAAATATCCTCAGAGAAAAACTAGAAAGAAGCTTTCTGAGAAACTGCTTTGTGATGTGTGAATTCAACTCACTGAATTACTGCTGTATTTCGTGGAGGCGTTTGCTAGCCCTGTTTTTGTGGAATGTAAGAACTGATATTTTGGATTGTTTTGAAGACTATACGGCCAAAGGAAATATCCTCAGATAAAAACAAGAAAGAAGATCTCTGGGAAACTTCGTTGTGACGTGTGAATTCATCCCACAGAGTTACAACTTAGTCTTCATGAAGCAGTTTGCTAACACTGTTCTCGTGGAATCTGCAAAGTGATATTTGGGAGCACCTTGAGGCCTATGGTGGAAAAGGATGTATCCTCAGATAACAACTTGAAAGAAGATTTCTGAGAAATTTCCTTCTGATGTGTGAATTCATCACACAGAGATTCACCTTTCCCTTCTTGTAGCAGTTTGCTAACACTGTTTTTGTGGAATCTGTAAAGTGATATTTGGGAGAGCATTGAGGCCTATGGTGAAAAAAGTAATATAAATAGATAAAAACTGGAAAGAAGCATTATGAGAAACTACATTGTGATGTGTGAATGCAACTCACAGAGATACACTTTTCTCTTCATTGGTCAGTTTGCTAACACAGTTTTCTTGAAGTCTGCAATCGTTTACTTCTTAGTGCAATGAAACTTAGGGTGACAAAGGAAATATCTTCATATAAAAACAAGAAAAAAGGTTTCTGAGAAACAGCTTTGTGATGTGTGAATTCAACTCACTGAGTTACACCTGTATTTCATGGAGCCGTTTGCTAGCCCTGTTTTTCTGGAATCTGAGAACTGATATTTCGGATCGCTTTGAAGACTATACGGCCAAAGGAAATATCCTCGGATAGAAACGAGAAAGAAGATTTCTGAGAAACTTCGTTGTGACGTGTGAATTCATCCCACAGAGTTACAACTTAGTCTTCATGAAGCAGTTTTCTAACCCTGTTCTCATGGAATCTGCAAATTGATATTTGGGAGCACGTTGAGGTCTAGGGTGAAAAAAGAAATATCTTCTAATAAAAACTTTAAAGAAGCCTTCTGAGAAACTGTACTGTGACTAGTGAATGCAACTCACAGAGCTACATTTTTCTTTTCATTTTTCAGTTTGCTAACACTGTTTTCTTGAAATCTGCAATCAGATACTTCTTAGTGTAATGAAGCTTATGGTGACAAAGGAAATATCCTCAGATAAAAACTAGAAAGAAACTTTGTGAGAAACTGCTTTGTGATGTGTGAATTCCACTCACTGAGTTACACCTGTATTTTTTGCAGCCGTTTGCTAGTCTTATTTTTTTGGAATCTGAGAACTGATATATCGGATCACTTTGAAGAGTATAAGGACAAGAAAAATTATCCTCAGATAAAAACGTGAAAGAAGCTTTCTGAGAAACTCCTTTGTGATATGTCAATTCAACTAACAGAGTTACAACATAGTCTTCATGAAGCAGTTTGCTAACGCTGTTCTCATGGAATCTGCAAGGTGGTATTTGGGAGCGCATTGAGGCCTATAGTGAAAAAGTAAGTATCCTCAGATAATAACCAGAAAGATGCTTTCTGAGAACTTGCTTTCTGATGTGAGAATTCATCACACAGAGATTCACCTTTCCCTTCTTGTAGCAGTTTTCTAACACTGTTGTCATGGAATCTGTAAAGTGATATTTGGGAGTGCATTGAGGGCTATGGTGAAAAAGGACATATCCACAGTAAAAACTGGAAAGAAGCGTTCTGAGAAACTACATTGTGATGTGTGAATGCAACTCACAGAGATACAGTTTCCTCCTCATTGATCAAATTGCTAACACAGTTTTCTTGAAATCTGCAATCGGATACTTCTTAGCGCAATGAAGCGTATGGTAACAAAGGAAATATCCTCAGATAAAAATAAGAAGGAAAGTTGCTGAGAAACTGATTGTGATATGTGAATTCAACTCACTGAGTTACACCTGTATTACGTGGAGCCGTTTGCTAGTCTTGTTTTTGTGGAATCTGAGAACTGATATATCGGATCGCTTTGAAGTGTATAAGGAAAAAAGCAATATCCTCAGATAAAAACTGGAAAGAAGATTTCTGAGAAACTTCTTTTTGATGTGTGAAATCATCTCACAGAGTTACATCTTTCTCTACATGAAGCCATTTGCTAACACTGTTCTCGTGGAATCTGCAAAGTGATATTTGGGAGCGTTTTGAGGCCTATGGTGAAAAAGGAAGTACCCTCAGATAATAACTAGATAGAAGCTTTCTGAGAAGTTATTTTCTGATATGTGGATTCATCACACAGAGATTCACCTTTTCCTTCTTGTAGCAGTTTGCTAACACTGTTGTCGTGGAATCTGTAGAGTGATATTTGGGTGTGCATTGAGGGCTATGGTGAAAAAGGAAATATCCACAGATAAAAACTGGAAAGAAGCGTTCTGAGAAACTGCATTGTAATGTGTGAATGCAACACACAGTGATACACTTTCCTATTCATTGATCAGTTTGCTAGAACAGTTTCTTTGAAATCTGCAATCGGATACTTCTTAGCGCAATGAGCTTAGGGTGACAAAGGAAATATCCTCAGATAAAAACTGGAAAGAAGCCTTCTGAGAAACTGCATTGTGACGTGTTAATGCAACTCAGAGAGTTACACTTTTCTTTTCATTGATCAGTTTGCTAACACAGTTTTCTTGAAATCTGCAATCGGATACTTCTTAAAGTAATGAAGCTTAGGGTGACAAAGGAAATATCCTCAGAGAAAAACTAGAAAGAAGCTTTCTGAGAAACTGCTTTGGGATGTGTGAATTCAACTGGCAGAATTACACCTGTAGTTTGTAGAGCCGTTTGCTAGCCCTGTTTTGTGGAATCTGAGAACTGATATTTTGTATCTCTTTGAAACTGTACGGCCAGAGGAAATATCCTGAGATAAAACTAGAAAGAAGCTTTCTGAAAAAATTGTTTGTGATGTGTGAATTCATCTCACAGAGATACACCTTTCTCTTCATGAGGCCTTTTTTCTAACACTGTTCTCGTGTAATCTGTAAAGTGATATTGGGAGTGCATTGAGACCTATGGTGATAAAGGAAATATCCACAGATAATAACTAGAAAAAGGCTTTCTAAGAACTTGCTTTCGGTTGTGTGATATCATCACACAGAGCTTCTCCTTTCCCTTCTCTCAGCAGTTTGCTAACACTATTTTCGTGGAATCTGTAAAGTGATATTAGGAGCGCATAGAGGCCTATGGTGAAAAAGGAAATATCCTCAGATAAAAACTAGAAAGAAGCTTTCTGAGAAACTGCTTCATGATGTGTGAATTCAACACACTGAGTTACACCTGTATTTCGTGGAGCCGTTTGGTAGCCCTGTCTTTGTGGAATCTGAGAAATGATATTTGGGATCGCTTTGAAGAACATAAGGACAAAACGAAATATCCTCAGATAAAAACGATAGAGAAGCTTTCTGTGAAACTTCTTTGTGATATATGAATTCATCTCTCAGAGTTACAACTTAGTCTTCATGAAGCAGTTTTCTAACACTGTTCTCATGGAATCTGCAAAGTGATATTTGGGAGTGCATGGAGGGCTATGGTGAAAAAAGAAATATCCACAGATAAAAACTGGAAACAATCATACTGAGAAACTACATTGTGATGTGTGAATGAAACTCACAGAGATACACTTTCCTCTCCATTGATCAGTTTGCTAACACAGTTGCCTTGAAATCTGCAATCCGATACTTCTTAGCGCAATGAAGCTTACGGTGACAAAGGAAACATCCTCAGATAAAAACAAGAAACAAGATTTCTGAGAAACTGCTTTGTGATGTGTGAATTCAACTCACTGAATTACACCTGTATTTCGTAGAGACATTTGCTAGCCCTGTTTTTGTGGAATCTGAGAACTGATGTTTCGTGTCGCTTTGAAGACTATACAGCCAAAGAAAATATCCTCAGATAAAAATGAGAAAGAAGCTTTCTGAGAAACTTCTTTGTGATGTGTGAATTTGTCTCACAGAGTTACACTTTCTCTTCATGAAGGCTTTTGCTAACACTGTTCTCGTTTAATCTCTAAAGTGATATTGGGAGCGCATTGAGGGCTATCCTGATAAAGGAAATATCCACAGATAAAAACTGGAAAGAAGCGTTTTGAGAAACTGCATTGTGATGTGTGAATGCAACTCACAGAGATACACTTTCTTCTTCATTGATCAGTTTGCTAACACAGTTTTCTTGAAATCTGCAATCGGATACTTCTTAGCACAATGAAGCTTAGGGTGACAAAGGAAATATCCGTAGATAAAACTAGAAAGAATCTTTTTGAGAAACTGCTTTGTGATGTGTGAATTCAACTCACTGACTTACACCTGAATTTCGTCGAGTCGTTTGCTAGCCCTGTTTTTATGGAATCTGAGAAGTGATATTTCTGATCGCTTTGAGGAATATAAGGACAAAGGAAATATCCTCAGATGAAAACGTGAAAGAACTTTTCTGAGAAACTTCTTTGTGATATATGAATTCATCTCACAGAGTTACAACTTCGTCTTCATGAAGCAGTTTTCTAACACTGTTCTCGTGGAATCTGCTAAGTGATATTTGGGGCACATTGAGGTCTGTGGTAAAAAAGGAAATATCCTCAGATAAAAACTGGAAAGAAGCATTCTGAGTAACTGCATTGTGATGTGTGAATGCAACTCACAGAGACACACTTTCCTCTTCATTGATCAGTTTGCTGGCAAAGTTTCCTTGAAATCTGCAATTGGATACTTCTTAGTGCAATGAAACTTAGGGTGACAAAGGAAATAACCTCAGATAAAAACTAGAAAGAAGCTTTCTGAGAAACTGCTTTGTGATGTGTGAATTCAACTCACTGAGTTACACCTGTGTTTCGTGGAGCCGTTTGCTAGCCCTGTTTATGTGGAAACTGAGAACTGATATTTCAGATCACTTTGAAGAATATAAGGACAAAGGAAATATCCTCAGATAAAAACGTGAAAGAAGCTTTCTGAGAAACTTCTTTGTGATATATGAATTCATCTCACAGAGTTACAACTTAGTCTTCATGAAGCAGTTTGCTAACACTGTTCTCGTGGAATCTGCATAGTGATATTTGTGAGCGCATTGAGGCCTATGGTGAAAAAGGAAGTATCCTCAGATAATAACTTGAAAGAAGCTTTCTGACAAATTGCTTTCTGATGTGTGAATTCATCACACCCAGGTTCATCTTTCCCTTCCTGTAGCAGTGTGTTAACACTGTTTTCCTGGAATCTGCAAAGTGATATTTGAGAGCCCTTTGGGCCTTTGGTGAAAAAGGAAATATCCGCAGATAAAAACTGGAAAGAAGCGTTCTGAGAACCTGCATTGTGATGTGTGAATGCAACTCACAGAGTTACACTTTCTCTTCATTGATCAGTTTATTAACACAGTTTTCTTGAAATCTGCACTGGGATATTTCTAAGTGCAATGAAGCTTATGGTGGCAAGGGAAAAAATCTCAGATAAAAACTAGAAAGATACTTTCTGAGAAACTGCCTTGTGATGTGTGAATTAATCTCACAGAGTTACGCTTTCGTTTCATGGAGCAGTCTATTACCACTGTCTTTGGGGAATCTGAGAAGGGATACTTTGGGCCGAATTCCAGCCTACGCTGACAAAGAAGAGATCCTCAATAAAAATGTGAAAGAAGGTTTCTGAGAAATGGCTTTCTGATATGTGCCTTCATCTCACAGAGTTACACCACTATTTCGTGGAACCGTTGGCTAGCACTGTTTTTGTGGATTCTGAGAACTGACATTTTGGATGGGTTTGAAGAGTATAAGGACAAAGGAAATATCCTCAGAGAAAAACCGGAATGAAGCTTTCTGAGAAACTGCTTTGTGATGTGTGAATTCATTTCACAATGTTACACCACTCTTTCATGGAGGAGTTTGCTAGCACTGATTTTGCGGAATCTCAGAAGTGATATCTTTGGTATCGCTGAATCCCATGGTGAATAATGAAATATCCTCAGACAAAAACTGCAGAGAAGCCTTCTCAGAAGCTGCTTTGATGTGGATGAATTCAGCTCACAGAGCTACATCATTGTTTCCATCGAGAAGTTTGCTAATAGTGTGTTCGCAGAATATGCAATGGGACACACGGTGACTCTTTGAGACCACAAATATCCGCAGCTCAATAAAGAAAGAAGCTTTCTCAGAAACTGCTTTGTGATATGTGAATTCAACTCACTGACTTACACCTGTATTTCGTGGAACGTTTGCTAGCCTGGTTTTTGTGGAATCTGAGAACTGATATTTCGGATCGCTTTGAAGACTATACGGCCAAAGGATAAATCCTCAGATAAAAATGAGAAAAAAGCCTTCTGAGAAACTTCTTTGTGACGTGTGAATTCATCTCACAGAGTTACACCTTTCTCTTCATGAAGCCGTTTGCTAACACAGTTGTCCTGGAATCTGCAAAGTGATATTTGAGAGCGCATTGAGTCCTGTGGTGAAAAAAAAAGTATCCTCAGATAATAACGAGAAAGAAGCTTTCTGAGAAATTGCTTCCTGATATGTGAATTCATCACACAGAAATTCACCTATCCCTTCTTGTAGCAGTTTGCTAAAACTGTATTCATGGAATCTGCAAAGGGATATTTGGGAACGCATATATCTCTATGGTGAAAAAGGAAACTTCCTCATATAAAAACTGGCAAGAAGCGTTCTGAGAAACTGTATTGTTATGTGTGAAAACAACTCACAGAGTTACACTTTTCTTTTCATTGATCAGTTTGCTAACACTATTTTCTTGAAATCTGCAATGTGATATTTCATAGCGCAATGAGGCTTACAGTGGCAAAGGAAATATCCTCAGAAAAAAACTAGAAGGAAGCTTTCTGAGAAACTTCTTTGTTACTCTGTGAGATGAATTCACACATCACAAAGAAATTCCTCCAAAAGCTTCATACCGGTTTTTCTCTGAGGATATTTCCTTTGTCCTTATTCAGTTCAAACCCATCCGAAATATCAGTTCTCAGAATCCACAAGAACACTGCTAGCAAACGGCTCCATGAAATAGTGGTGTAACTCTGTGATATGAAGTCACATATCAGAAAGCAATTTGTCAGAAAGCTTCCTTCTAGTTTTTATCTGAGGATATTTCCTTTGTCCACAAGAACACTGCTAGCAAACTCCTCCATGAAAGAGTGGGTAACACTGTGAAATGAATTCACACATCACAAAGCAGTTTCTCAGAAAGCTTCATTCCGGTTTTTCTCTGAGGATATTTCCTTTGTCCTTATACTCTTCAAACCCATCCGAAATATCAGTTCTCAGAATCTACAAAAACAGTGCTCAAAAACGGCTCCACGAAATAGTGGTGTAATTCTGTGAGATGAAGTCACATGTCTGATAGCCATTTCTCAGAAACCTTCTTTCACAATTTTAATTGAGGATCTTCCCTTTATCAGCGTAGGTCTCATTGCCATCCAAAGTATCCCTTCTCAGATTCCCCAAAGACAGTGGTAATGGACTGCTCCATGAAACGAAAGTGTAACTTTGTGAGATGAATTCACACATCACAAAGCAGTTTCTCAGAAAGATTCTTTCTAGTTTTTATCTGAGGATATTTCCTTTGTCACCATAAGCTTCATTGCGCTATGAAATATCGTATTGCAGATTTCAAGAAAACAGTGTTTGCAAACGGATCAATGAAAAGAAAAGTGTAACTCTGTGAGTTCCATTCACAGGTCACATTGCACTTTCTCAGAACTCTTCTTGCCAGTTTTTATCTGAGGATATTTCCTTTTTTGCCTTAGCAATCAAAGCGTTCCCAAAAATCACTTTGCAGAGTCCACGAAAACAGTGTTAGCAAACTGCTACAAGAAATGATAGGTGAATCTCTGTGTGATGAATTCACATATCAGAAAACAATTTTTCAGAAAGCTTCTTTCTCAGTATTATCTGAGGATACTGCCTTTTCACCCTAGGCCTCAATGTGCTCCTGAATATCAATTTGTAGATTCCACGAAAAGAGTGTTAGCAAACTACATTATGAAGACTAAGTTGCAACTCTGTGAGATGAATTCACATATCACAGAGAAGTTTCTCAGAAAGCTTCTTTCACGTTTTTAATTGAGAATATTTCCTCTATCAGCGTTGGCCTCAATGCGATCCAAAGTATCCCTTCTCAGATTCCCCAAAGACAGTGGTAATACACTGCTCCATGAAACGAAAATGTAACTCTGTGAGATGAATTCACACATCACAAAGCACTTTCTCAGAAAGCTTCTTTCTAGTTTTTATCTGAGGATATTTCCTTTACCACCATAAGCTTCATTGCACTAAGAAATTTCCCATTGCAGATTCCAAGAAAACTGTGTTACCAAACTGATCAATGAAGAGAAAAGTGTAACTCTGTGAGTTACATTCACACATCACAATGCAGTTTTTCAGAATGCTTCTTTCCAGTTTTTATCTATGGATATTTCCTTTTTCACCATATGCTTCAAAGTGCTCCCAAATATCACTTTTCAGATTCCACGAAACCAGTGTTAGCAAACTGCTACAAGAAGGGAAAGATGATTCTCTGTGTGATGAATTCACACATCAGAAAGCAATTTCTTAGAAAGCTTCTTTCACGTTATCTGAGGATATATCCTTTTCCACCATAGGCCACAAAGCGCTCCCAAATATCACTTTGCAGATTCCACGAAAACAGTGTTAGCAAAATGATACTTGAATACTAAGTTGTAACTCTGTGAGATGAATTCATATATCACAAAGAAGTTTCTCAGAAAGCTTCTTTCACGTTTTTCATTGAGGATCTTTCCTTTATCAGCATAGGCCGGAATGCAGTCCAAAGTATCCCTTCTCCGTTTCCCCAAAGACAGTGGTAATAGACTGCTGCTTGAAATGAAAGCATAACTCTTTGAGATGAATTCACACATCACACAACAGTTTCTCAGAAAGCTTCCTTCTAGTTTTTATCTAAGGATATATCCTTTGTCACAGTAAGCTTCATTACGCTAAGAAATATCCCAATGCAGATTTCAAGAACACAGTGAGCAAACTGCTCAATGAAAAGGAATGTACAGTTCTGGGAGTTGCATTCAACCATCACAATGCAGTTTCTCAGAATGCTTCTTTCCAGTTTTTATCTGAGGATATTTCGTTTTTCACCATAGCCCTCAATGCGACCCCAAACATCACTTTGCAGATTCCACGAGAACAGTGTTAGCAAACGGCTTCAGGAAGAGAAAGGTGTAACTATGTGAGATGAATTCACATATCACAAAAAAGTTTCTCAAAAAGCTTCATTCCAGTTTTTCTCTGAGCATATTTCCTTTGTCCTCATACTCTTAAAACCCATCTGCAATATCAGTTCTCAGAATCCACAAATACAGTGCTAGAAAACGGCTCCACGAAATAGTCGTGTAACTTTGTGATATGAATTCACATATCAGAAAGCAATTTCTCAGAAAGTTTCCTTCTAGTTTCTATCTGAGGATATTTTCTTGGTCAGCGTAAGCTTCATTGCACTAAGAAGTATCCCATTGCAGGTTTCAAGAAAACTGTGTTAGCAACTGATCAATGAAGATAAAAGTGTAACTCTGTGAGTTGCATTCACATTTCACAATGCAGTTTCTCAGAACGCTTCTTTCCAGTTTTTTTCCGAGGATATTTCCTTTTTCACCATAGCCCTCAATGCGTTCCTAAATATCACATTGTACATTCCACGAGATCCGTCTTAGCAAACGGCTTCATGAAGAGAAAGGTGTAACTCTGTGAGATGAATTCACACATCACAAAGAAGTTTCTCAGAGAGCTTCTTTCTCGTTTTTATCTAAGGATATTTCCTTTGGCCTAGAGTCTTCAAAGCGATCCGAAATATCGGTTCTCAGATTCCACAAAAACAGGGCAAGCAAATGGCTCCACGAAATACAGGTGTAAGTCAGTAAGTTGAATTCACACATCACAAAGTAGTTTCTCAGAAAGCTTCCTTCTTTTTTGAGCTGAGGATCTTTGTGGTCTCAAAGGGCCACCATGTGTCCCATTGCAGATTCTGCAAAAACACTGTTAGCAAGCTTCTCAATGGAAACAATGATGTACCTCTGTGAGCTGAATTCACCCACATCAAAGCAGTTTCTGAGAAGGTTTCTCTGCAGTTTTTGTCTGAGGATATTTCATTATTCACCATAGGATTCAACAATTCCCAAGATATCACTCCTGAGATTCCACAAAATCAGTGCTAGCAACTCCTACATGAAGGAGTGGTGTAACATTGTGAAATGAATTCACACATCACAAAGCAGTTTCTCAGAAAGCTTCATTCCGGTTTTTCTCTGAGGATATTTCCTTTGTCCTTATACTCTTCAAACCCATCCAAAATATCAGTTCTCAGAATCCACAAAAACAGTGTTAGTAAATGGCTCCACGAAATAGTGGTGTAACTCTGTGAGATGAAGGCACATATCAGAAAGCCATTTCTCAGAAAGCTTCTTTCATGTTTATTTGAGGATATTTCCTTTATCAGCATAGGCCTCAATGCGATCAAAAGTATCCTTTCTCAGATTCCCCAAGGACAATGGTAATAGACTTCTCCATTAAAAGAAAGAGTAACTGTGTGAGATGAATTCACACATCACAAAGCAGTTTCTCAGAAAGCTTCTTTCTAGTTTTTATCTGAGGATATTTCCCTTGCCATCATAAGCTTCATTTTGCTAAGGAATATCCCATTGCAGATTTCAAGAAAACTGTGTTAGCAAACTGATCAATGAAGAGAAAAGTGTAACTTTTGAGTTGCATTCACACATCACAATGCAGTTTCTCAGAATGCTTCTTTCCAGTTTCTATCTGTGGATATTTCCTTTTTCACCATAGGCCTCAAAGTGCTCCTAAATATCACTTTGCAGATTCCACGAAAACAGTGTCAGCAAACTGCTACAAGAATAGATAGGTGAATCTCTGTGTGATGAATTCACATATCAGAAAGCAATTTCTCAGAAAACTTCTTTCTCATTATTATCTGAGGATACTTCCTTTTTCACCCTAGGCCTCAATGTGCTCCAAAATATCACTTTGCAGATTCCACAAAAACAGTGTTAGCAAACTGCATCATGAAGACTAAGTTGCAACTCTGTGAGATGAATTCACATATCACAAAGAAGTTTCTCAGAAAGCTTCTTTCACGTTTTCAATTGAGGATATTTGCTCTATCAGCGTCGGCCTCAATGCGATCCAAAGTATCCCTTCTCAGATTCCCCAAAGACAGTGGAAAAAGACTGCTCCATGAAACGAAAATGTAATTCTGTGAGATGAATTCACATATCACAAAGCACTTTCTCAGAAAGCTTCTTTCTAGTTTTTATCTGAAGATATTTCCTTTGTCACCTTAAGCTTCATTGTGCTATGAAATATTGCATTGCCGATTTCAAGAACAGTGTTAGCAAACTGATCAATGAAAAGAAAAGTGTCACTCTGTGAGTTTCATTCACACATCACAGAGCAGTTTCTCAGAAAGCTTCCTTCTAGTTTTTATCTGAGGATATTTCCTTTGTCACCGTAAGCTTCATTGCGCTGTGAAATATCCCATTGCAGATTTCAAGAAAACATTGTTAGCAAATTGATCACTGAAAAGAGAAGTGCAACTCTGTGAGTTGCATTCACACGTCACAAAGCAGTTTCTCAGAACGTTTCTTTCCAGTTTTTACCTGAAGATATTTCCTTTTTCACGGTAGCCCTCAATGCGCTCCCAAATATCACTCTGCGGATTCCAAGAAAACAGTGTTAACAAACTGCTACAAGAAGGGATAGGTGAATCTCTGCGTGATTAATTCACATATGAGAAAACAATTTTTCCGAAAGCTTCTTTCTCTTTATTATCTGAGGATACTCCCTTTTTTACCTAGGCCTCAATGCGGTCCCAAATAGCACTTTGCAGCTTCCAAGTAAAGAGTGTTAGCAAACTGCTTCATGAAGACTTAGTTGTAACTCTGTGAGATAAATTCACGTATCAAAAAGAAGTTACTCAGAAAGCTTCTTTCACGTTTTTAATTGAGGATATTTCCTTTATCAGAGTAGGCCAGAATGCGGTCCAAATTATCTCTTCTCAGATACCCCAAAGACAGTGGTTATAGACTGCTGCATGAAACGAAAGCATAACTCTGTGAGATGAATTCTCACATCACAAAGAAGTTTCTCAGACAGATTCTTTCTAGTTTTTATCTGAGGATATTTCCTTTGTCACCATAAGCTTCATTGCGCTAAGAAGTATCCCATTGCAGGTTTCACGAAAACTGTGTTAGCAAACTGATCAATGAAGAAAAAAGTATAACTCTGTGAGTTGCATTCGCACGTCGCAATGCAGTTTCTCACACCGTTTCTTTCCAGTTTTTATCCGAGGATATTTCCTTTTTCACCATAGCCCTCAATGCATTCCCAGATATCACATTGTACATTCCACGAGAACCATCTTAGCAAACAGCTTCATGAAGAGAAAGGTGTAAATCTGTGAGATGAATTCACACATCACAAAGAAGTTTCTCAGAAAGCTTCTTTCTCGTTTTTATCTGAGGATATTTCCTTTTTCACTATAGCCCTCAATGTGCTCCCAAACATCACTTTGCAGGTTCCACCGAACAGTGCTAGCAAAGAGTTCATGAAGAGAAAGGTGTAACTTTGTGAGATGAATTCACACATCACAAAGAAGTTTCTCAAAAAGCTTCATTCCGGTTTTTCTCTGAGGATACTTCCTTTGTCCTTATACTCTTCAAACCCATCTGAAATATCAGTTCCCAGAATCCTCAAAAACAGTGCTAGCAAACAGCTGCATGAAATAGTGGTGTAACTCTGTGATATGAAGTCACATATCAGAAAGCAATTTCTCAGAAACTTTCCTTCTAGTTTTTATCTGAGGATATTTCCTTTGTCACTATAAGCTTCATTGCACTAAGAAGTATCCCATTGCAGGTTTCAAGAAAACTGTGTTAGCAAACTGATCAATGAAGAGAAAAGTCTAAATCTGTGAGTTGAATTCACACATCACCATGCAGTTTCTTAGAAAGCTTCTTTCCAGTTTTTATCCGAGGATATTTCCTTTTACACCATAGCCCTCAAAGCGTTCCCAAATATCACATTGTACATTCCATGAGAACCGTCTTAGCAAACGGCTTCCTGAAAAGTGTAACTCTGTAAAATGAATTCACACATCAAAAAATAAGTTTCTCAGAAAGCTTCTTTCTTGCTTTTATCTGAGGATATTTCCTATGGCCATATAGTCTTCAAAGTGATCCGAAATATCAGTTCTCAGATTTCACAAAAACAGGGCAAGCAAATGGCTCCACGAAATACAGGTGTGACTCAGTGAGTTGAAATCACACATCACAAAGTAGTTTCTCAGAAAGCTTCTTTCTTTTTTGAGCTGAGGATCTTTGTGGTCTCAAAGGGCCACCATGTGTCCCATTGCAGATTCTGCGAAAACACTGTTAGCAAGCTTCTCAATGAAAACAATGATGTAGCTCTCTGAGCTGAATTCACTCACATCATAGCAGTTTCTGAGAAGGCTTCTCTGTAGTTTTTGTCTGAGGATATTTCATTATTCACCATAGGATTCAACGATATCCAAGATATCACCTCTGAGATTCCACAAAATCAGTGCTAGCAACTCCTACATGAAAGAGTGGTGTAACAATGTGAAATGAGTTCACGCATCACAAAGCAGTTTCTCAGAACCTTCTTTCCAGTTTTTATCTGTGGATATTTCCTTTTTAACCGTAGGACTCAAAGCGCTCCCAAATATCACTTTGCAGATTCCACAAAAACAGTGTTAGGAAACTGCTACAAGAAGGGAAAAATGAATCTCTGTGTGATGAATTCACACATCAGAAGGAAATTTCTCAGAAATCTTCTTTCAAGTTGTTATCTGAGGATACATCCTTTTCCACCATAGGCCTCAATGCGCTCCCAAATATCACTTTGCAGATTTCACAAAAACAGTGTTAGCAAACTGCTTCATGAAGACTAAGTTGTAACTCTGTGAGATTAATTCACATATCACATAGAAGTTTCTCAAAAAGCTTCTTTCACGTTTTTAATTGAGGATATTTTCTTTATCAGCGTAGGCAGAATGCTGTCTAAGGTATCCCTTCTCAGATTCCCCAAAGACGGTGGTAATAGACTGCTCCATGAAACAAAAGCGTAACTCTGTGAGATGAATTCCCACATCACAAAGCAGTCTCTCAGAAAGCTTCTTTCTAGTTTTTATCTGAAGATATTTCCTCTGTAACCGTAAGCTTCATGGTGCTAAGATATATCCCATAGCAGATTTTCATGAAAACAGTGTTGGAAAAACTGCTCAATGAAAAGAAAGGTATAACTCTGAGTTTCATTCACCCGTCACAATGCAGTTTCTCAGAACGCTTCTTTCCAGTTTTTATTTGAGGATATTTCCTTTTTCACCATAGCCCTCAATGCGCTCCCAAATATCACTTTGCAGATTCCATGAGAACAGTGTTAGCAAATGGCTTCATGAAGAGAAAGGTGTAACTCTGTGCGATGAATTCACACATCAGAAAGAAATTTCTCAAAAAGCTTCATACCAGTTTTTCACTGAGGTATTTCCTTTGTCCTTATACTCTTCAATCCCATCCAAAATATCATTTCTGAGAATCCACAAGAAGAGTGCTAGCAAGCGGCTCCATGAAATAGTGGTGTAACTCTGTTATATGAAGTCACATATCAGAAAGCAATTTCTCAGAAATCTTCCTTCTAGTTTTTATCTGAGGATATTTCCTTTGTCACCGTTACCTTCATTGCACTAAGAAGAATCCCACCGCAGGTTTCAAGAAAACTGTGTTAGCAAACTGATCAATGAAAACTGAAACTCTGTTAGTTGCATTCACACGTCACAATGCCGTTTCTCAGAACACTTCTTTCCAGTTTTTATCCAATGATATTTCCTTTTTCACCATAGGCCTCAATGTGCTCGCAAATATCACTTTGCAGACTCCACGAAAACAGTGTTCACAAACTGCTGCATGAAGAGAATGGGTAACTGTTTGAGTGCATTCACACATCACAATGCAGTTTCTCAGAACGCTTCTTGCCAGTTTTTATCTGTGGATATTTCCTTTTTCACCATAGGCCTCAAAGCACTCCCAAATATCACTTTGCAGATTCCACGAAAACAGTGTTAGCAAACTGTTACATGAAGGGAAAGGTGAATCTCTGTGTGATAAATTTACACATCACAAAGAAGTTTCTCAGAAAGCTTCTTGCTCATTTTTATTTGAGGATATTTCCTTTGTCAGCATAGGCTTCAATGCGGTCCAAAGTATCCCTTCTCAGATTCCTCAAAGACAGTTGTAATAGACTGCTCCATGAAAAGAGGGTGTAACTCTGTGAGACGAATTCGCACATTTGAAAGCAATTTCTCAGAAAACTTCTTTCTAGTTTTTATCTGAGGATATTTCCTTCATCTGAGTAGGCTTCAATGCGATCCAAAATATCCCTTGTCAGATTCCCCTAAAAGAGAGGTAACAGATTGCTCCATGCAATAAAAATGTAACTCTGAGACGAATTCATACATCAAAATGCAGTTTCTCAGAAAGGTTCTTTCTCATTTTTATCTGAGAATATTTCCTTTTTCACAATAGTCCTCAATGCTCTCCCAAATATCCCTTTGCAGATTCCATGAAAACTGTGTTAGCAAACTGCTCCCCGAAAAGAACGGTGTAACTCTATGAGATGAATTCATGCATTACAAAGAATCTTACTCAGAAAGCTTCTTTCTAGATTTATCTGAGGATATTTCTTTTGTCACTATATTCCTGAATGTGAACCCGAATATCAGATTGCAGATTAAATGAGAAAAGTTAGCAGGCTTCTCAATGAAAAGAACGGTGTAACTTTGTGATATGAATTCACACATCACAAAGCAGTTTCTCAGAAAGCTTAGTTTTGGTTTTTTTCAGAGGATATTTCCTTTGTCACCATATCTGCAATGTGCTCTGATATATCCCACTGCAGATTCCAAGAATCAGCAATGTTAGCAAGCTTCTGAGTGAGAAGTACAGTGTAACTCAGTGAGATGAATTCACACATCACAAAGCAGTTTCTCAGAAAGCTTCTTTGTAGGTTTTATCTGAGGATAATTCCTTTTACAACATAGGCCTCAATTCACTCCAAAATATCCCTCTGCAGATTCCATGAAAAGAGTGTTAGGAGACTGCTCAATGAAAAAAGCAGTGTAACTCTGTGAGATGAATTCACACATCACAAAGCAGTTTCTCAGAAACCTTCTTTCTAGTTTTTATCTGAGGATATTTTCTTTTTCAACATAGGCCTCAATGCACTCCCAAACATCCCTTTGCAGATTGCACGAAAACAGTGTTAGCAAACTGCTCCATGGAAAGAAAGGTGTAACTCTGTGAGATGAATTCACACATGACAAAGCAGTTTCTCAGAAAGCTTCTTTCTCTTTTTTATCTAAGGTATTTCCTTTGTCACCGTAGGCTTCAGTGTGATCCAAAATATCACTTCTCAGATTCCCCAAAAACAGTGCTCCCAAACTGATCCATGAAAAGAATCGTGTAACTCTGTGAGGTGAATTAACACATCACTAAGCGATTTCTCAGAAAACTTCTTTCGGGTTTTTGTCTGAGGATATTTCCTTTGTCACCATAAGCTTCTATGCACTCTGACATATCCCATTGCAGATTCCAAGAAAACAGTGTTAGCAAACTACTCAATGAAAAGAACAGTGTAACTCAGTGAGTTGAATTCACACATCACAAAACAGTTTCTCAGAAACCTTCTTTCTCGTTTTTATCTGAGAATATTTCCTTTTTCACAATAGGCCTCAATGCTCTCCCAAATATCCCTTTGCAGATTCCACGAAAACTGTGTTAGCAAAGTACTCCATGAAAAGAATAGTGTAACTCTATGAGATGAATTCACACATCACAAAGAACTTTCTCAGAAAGTTTCTTTCTAATTTTTGTCTGAGGATATTTCCTTTGTCACCATAGGCTTCAATGCAATTCAAAATATTCTTAATCAGAAAGCAGTTTCTCAGAAAGAATCTTTCTAGTCTTTGAGGATATTTCCTTTGTCACCATAAGCTTCAATGTGCTCTGAATTATCCCTTCGCAGATTCCATGAAAACAGTGTCAGCAAACTGCTCAATTAAAAGAATGGTGTAACTCTGTGAGATGAATTCACACATCACAAAGCAGTTTCTCAGAAAGCTTCGTTTTAGTTTTTATCTGAGGATATTTCCTTTTTCAACATAGGCTTCAATGCACTCCCAAATATCCTTTTGCAGATTCCTCGAAAGCAGTGTTAGCAAACTACTTAATGAAATGAATGGTTTAACTCTGTGAGATGAATTCACACATCACAAATCAATTTCTCAGAAAGCTTCTTTTTACTTTGTATCTGTGGATACTTCCTTTTTCAAGATAGGCCTCATTGCTTTCACAAATATCCCTTTGGAGATTCCACAGAAAAAGTGTTAGCAAATTGCTCCACGTAAAGAAAGCTGTAGCTCTGTGAGATGAATTCATACATCATAAAGAACTTTCTCAGAAAGCTTCTTTGTAATTTTTATGTGAGGATATTTCCTTTTTCACTATATTCCTGAATGTGTGCCAGAATATCCCTTTGCACATGAATTGAGAAAAGTGTTAACAAACTTCTCAATGAAAAGAAAACCAGTTTCTCAGAAAGCTTATTTTTGGTTTTTATCTGAGGATAATTCCTTTGTCACCATAATCTTCAATGCGCTCCGATATATCCCACTGCATATTCCAAGAATCAGTAGTGTTAGCAAACTGCTGAGTGAAAAGTACAGTGTAACTCCATGAGATGAATTCACACATCACAAAGCAGTTTCTCAGAGAACTTCTTTCTAGGTTTTATCTGAAGATAATTTCTTTTTCAACATAGGCCTCAATTCACTCCAAAATATCCCTTTGCAGATTCTACAAAAAGAGTGTTAGGAAACTGCTCAATGAAAAGAGCAGTGTAACTCTGTGAGATGAATTCACACATCAAAATAAGTTACTCAGAAGGCTTCTTTCTAGTTTTTATCTGAGGATATTTCCTTTGTCACTCTTGGCTTTAATGCGATCCAAAATATCCCTTCTCAGATTCCAAAAAAAGCAGTGCTACCAAACTGTTCCATAAAAAGAATTGTGTAACTCTGTGAGATGAATTCACAAATCACAAAGACGTTTTTTGGAAAGCTTCTTTCTAGTTTTTGCCTGAGGATATTTCCTTTGTCACCCTAACCTTCAATGTGCTCCAAAATATCTCATTGCAGATTCCAAGAAAACAGTGCTAGCAAACTGCTCAATGGAAAGAACAGTGTACCTCTGTGAGTTCAATTCACGCATCACAAAGCAGTCTCTTAGAAAACTTCTTTTGGTTTTATCTGAGGATATTTCTTTTGTCACCATAGGCTTCAATGTGCTCCCAAATATCCCTTTGCAGATTCCACAAAAACAGTGTTAGCACACTGCTCCTTGAAAACAAAGCTGTAACTCTGTGAGTTGAATTTACACATCATGAAGAAGCTTCTCAGAAACCTTCTTTCTAGTTTTTATGTGAGGATATTTCCTTTATCAATATAGGCTTCAATGTCACCCAAAATATCCCTTCTCAGGTTCCCAAAAAACATTGCTACCAAACTGCTCCATGAAAACAAAGGTGTAACCTCGTGAGATGAATTCACAAATCACAAAGCAGTTTCTCAGGAAGTTTCTTTCTAGTATCTACCTGAGGATATTTCCTTTGTCACCATAAGCTTCAACATACTCCAAAATATCTCATTGCAGATTCCAGAAAAACATTGTTAGTATACTCCTCAATGAAAACAACAGTGTACTCTGTGAGTTCAATTCACACTTTGCCAAACGGTCTAACAGAAAGCATATTTTTGGTTTTTATCTGAGGATATTTTCGTTGTCACCTTTGTCTTCAATGCGCTCCCAAATATCCTGTTGCAGATCCCATGTAACGAGTGGTATAAGACTGTTCAATGAAAAGAATGGTGTAACTCTGTGAGATGAATTCACACATCACACAAAACTTTCTCAGAAAGATTCTTTCTAGTTTTTATCTGAAACATCTTTCTAGTTATTGTCTGAGGATATTTCCTTTGTCATCATATGCTTCAATGCCCTCCGAAATATCCTACTGCAGATTCCACAAAAACAGTGTTAGCAAACTCCTCCTTGAAAGAAAGGTGTAGCTCTGTGAGATGAATTCAAACAACCCAAAAACTTTCTCAGAAAGCTTCTTTCTAGTTTTTATCTGAAAATATTTCCTTTTTCACTATAAGTGTGAAGGTGTTTGCAAATATCCCTTTGCAGTTTCCACAAAAACAGTGATAACAAACCTGAAATGAAAAGAAAGGTGTAACTCTCTGAGAAGAATTGACACATCAAAAAGCAGTTTCTCAGAAAGTTTCTATTTAATATCTGAGGATATTTCCTTTTTCACTATAGACCTCAATACGCTCCCAAATATCAATTTGCACATTCCAAGAAAACAATGTTAGCACTGCTCCATGAAATGAAAGGTGCAACTCTGTGAGTTGAATTCACACATCACAAAGAAGTTTCTTCAAAAGCTTCTTTCTACTTTTTATCTGATGATAATTCCTTTGTCACCATAGGCTTCAATGCTATCCAAAATGTCCCTTCTCAGATTCCCCAAAAACTGTGCTACCCAGTTGATCCATGAGAAGAATCGTGTAACACTGTGAGGTGAATTAGCACATCACAAAGTGGTTTCTGAGAAAGCTTATTTTTGGTTTTTATCTGAGGATATTTCTTTTGTGAACATAGGTTTCAATGCTCTGCCAAAAATCCCTTTTCAGATTCCACGAAAACAGTGTGAGCAAATTGTTCAATGAAAAGAACAGTGTAACACTGCAAAAGGAATTCACACATCATCAAACAGTTTCTCAGAAAGATTCTTCCTAGTTTTTTTCTGAGGATATTTCCTTTTCTACTATAGGCCTCAATGCACTCCCAATATTAGACAAAAACAGTGTTAGCAAACTGCCGTATGAAAAGAAAGGTGTAAAACTGTAAGATGAATTCACACATCACAAAGAACTTTCTCAGAAAGCTTCTATCCAGTTTTTACCTGAGGATATTTCCTTAGTGACCTTGGACTTCAATGCAATCCAAAATATCCCTTCTCAGATTCCCCAAAAACAGTGCTACCAAACTGTTTCATAAAAAATATGGTGTAACACTATGAGATGAACTCAGACATCACAAAGCGTTTTCTCAGAAATATTCTTTCTAGTTTTTATCTGAGGGTATTTCCTTTTTCACTGTAGGCCTCAATGCCCTCAAAAATATCACTTTGCAAATTCCAGGGATACTGTGTTTGCAAACTGCTCCATGAAAATAAAGGTGTAACTCTGTGGGATGAATTAACACATCAGAAAGTACTTTCTCAGAAAGCTTCTTTCTAGTTTTCATCTGAGGTTATTTCCTTTGTCACCATAGGCTTCAATATGATACAAAATATCCCTTCTCATATTCCCCAAAAACAGTGCTACCAAAATTTTGATTGAAAAGGATCATGTAACACTTTGAGATGAATTAACACATCACAAAGTGGTGTCTCAGAAAGCTTCTTTCTAGTTTTTATATGAGGATATTTCCTTTATCACCATAAGCATCAATGAGCTCTGAAGTATCCCACTGCAGCTTCCAAGAAAAGAGTGTTCGCAAACTGCTCAATGAAAAGAATAGTGAAACTCTGTGAGGTGAATTCACACATCACAAAGCAGTTTCTCAGAAAGCTTCTTTCTGGTTTTTATCTGAGGATATTTCCTTTTTTACCTTAACCTCAATGGGTTCCCAAATATCCCTTTGCAGAACCCAATTAAGCAGTGTTACCAAACTTCTCTATGAAAATAAAGGTGTAACTCTTTGAGATGAATTAACACATCAGAAAGAACTTTTTCAGAAACCTTCTTTCTAGTTTTCACCTGAGGATATTTCCTTTGTCACCATAGGCTTCAATGCGATCCAACATATTCCTTCTCAGATTACCTAAAAACAGTACTACCAAACTTCTCCATGCAAAGAATTGCATAACTCTGTGAGATGAATTAACACATAACAAAGCAGTTTCTCAGAAGGCTTCTTTCTAATTTTTATATGAAGACATTTCCATTTCCAATGTAGTCTTCAATGGGCCCCCAAATATCCCTTCTCAGAAACCACAAAAAGAGTGACGCCAAAGTGCTCCCTCAACAGAAACATTTAACTCTATGATATGAATGCACACTTCACAAAGAAGTTTCTCAGAAAGCTTCTTTCAAGTTTTTACCTGAAGGTATTTCCTTTTTCGCCTTTGGACTCTAAGTGATCCTGAATATCCCTTTGTAGATTTCATAAAAACAGTGTTACTAAACTGCTCAAAGAAAATAAAGGTGTAACTCTGTGAGTTGAATTTACCCATCACAAAGCAGTTTCTCAGGAAGCTTCTTTCTAGTATTTTTCTGAGGATATTTCCTTTGTCATCATAAGTTTCAATACGCTCCAAATTATCTGATTGCAGATTCCAAGAAAACAGTGTTAGCAAACTGGTCAATGAAAAGACCTGTGTAACACTGTGAGATTAATTCACTCATCACAAAGCAGTTCCTCAGAAAGCTTCTTTCTACCTTTTGTCTGAGGATATTTCCATTGTCACCATAAGCTTCAATGTGCTCCAAAAGATCCCATTGCAAATTCCAACTAAGCAGTGTTAGCAAACTGCTCAATGAAAAGATGAATTCACAAACCAGAAAGCTGTTTCTTAGAAAGCTTCTTTCTAGTTTTTCTCTGAGGATATTTCCTTTTTCACCACAGAAGTCACTTCCAAATATACCATTGCAGATTCCAGGAAAAAAGTGTTAGCAAACATCCCAATGAAAGGAATGGTGTAACACTGTGAGATGAATTCACACATTACAAAGAAGTTTCACAAAAAGCTTCTTTTTGTTTTTTTTCTGAGAATATTTCCTTTGTCACCGTAGGCTTCAATGGACTCCCAAATATCATATTGCAGATCCCACGAAAACAGTGTTATCAGACTGCTCAATGAAAAGAACGGTATAATTCTGTAAGATGAAATCACACATTAAAAAGCAGTTTCTCAGAATGTTTCTTTCTAGTTTTTTCCTCAGGATATTTCCTTTTTCAGTGAGCTCCCAAATATCCCTTTGCAGATTCCATGAAAACCGTGTTAGCAAACTGCTCCATGAAAAGAAAGGTGTAACTCTGTGAGATGAATTCGCACATCATGAGGAAATATCTCAGAAAACTTCTTTCTAGTTTTTATCTGAGGTTATTTCCTTTGTCACCATAGGCTTCATTGCAGTCGAAAATAACCCTTCTCAGATTCCCCAAAAACAGTGCTACAAAACTCATCCATGAAAAGAATCATGTAACCCTCTGAGGTGAATTAATACATCACAAAGCGGTTTCACAGAATGCTTCTTTATAGTTTTTGTCTGAGGATATTTCCTTTGTCACCTTAGGCTTCAATAAGATCCAAAATATCCCTTCTCAGATTCCACCAAAAGAGTGGTACCAAACTGCACCATGAAAATAAAGGTGTAACTCTGTGAGATGAATTCACACATCACTAAGCAGTTACACATAAAGCTTTTTTTTTTTTTTTTTGTCTGAGAATATTTCATTTGTCACCAAAGGCTTCAATGCATTCCCAAATATCTTATTGCAGATTCCCAGAAACAGTGTTAGCAAACTACTCCATGAAAAGAGTAGTGTAACTCTGTGAGATGAATTCACACATCACAAGGCAGTTTCTCAGAAAGCTTTCTTCTAGTTTTTTATCAGAGGATATTTCCTTTTTCACCATCATCTCAACTTGCTCCCAAATATCACTTTGTAGATTCCATGAAAACAGTCTTAGCAAACAGCTCCATGAAAAGAAAGGTGTTACTCTGTGAATACACACATCACAAGGAAGTTTCTCAGAAAGTTGCTTGCTAGTTTTTATTTGATTATATTTCCATTGTCACACTAGGCTTCAATGCGATCCAAAATATCCCTTCTCTGATTCCCCAAAAATAGTGCTACCAAACTGTTCCATGAAAAGAATGGTGTAAATCTGTGAGATGAATTCACACATCACAAAGCTGTTTCTCAGACCACTCCTTTGTAGATTTTATCTACAGATATTTCCTTTTTCTCCATATTCCTCAATGCTCTCTGGAATATCCCATTGCAGATTCCATGAAAAAAAGTGTTAGAAAACTTCTCAGTGAAAAGAACGGGGTAATTCTGTGAGATGAATTCATACATCACAAGGCAGTTTCACAGAAAGGTTCTTTTTGATTTTTATCTGAGGATACTTCCTCTTTCTCCATAGGTCTTGATGTGCTCCCAAATATCCCTTGATTATTCCACGAAAACAGAGTGAGCAAACGGCTCCATGAAAAGAAAGGTATAACTCTGTGAGATGAATTCACACACCATAAAGAACTTTCTCAGAAACCTTCTTTCTAGTTTTTATCTGAGGATATTTCCTTTGTAACCATAGGCTTTGATGTGATTGAAAATATTCCTCCTCGGATTCCCCAAAAACAGTGCTACCAAACTGCTCCATGAAAAGAGTGGTGTAACTCTGTGAGATGAATTCACACATCACAAAGCAGTTTCTCAGAAAACTTTCTAGTTTTTTTCTGAGAGTATTTTGTTTATCATCATGGGCCTCAACTGGCTTCCAAATATCACTTTGTAGGTTGCATGAAAACAGTGTTAGCAAACTGCTCCCTGAAAAGAATGGTGTTACTCTGTGAGATGAATACACACATCATAAAGAAGTTTCTCAGAAAGCTTCTTTCTAGTTTTAATCTGAGGATATTTCCTTTGTCACCTTAGGCTTCAATGCCATCCAAAATATCCCTTCTCAGGCTCCCCCAAAACAGTGCTACAAAACTGCTCCATGAAAAGAATGCTGTAACTCTGTGAGATGAATTGACACAGAACAAAGCAGTTTCTCAGAAACCTTCTTTTCAGCTTTTATCTGAGGACTTTTCCTTTTTCACCATATTTCTTGATGAGCTCCAGAATATCCAACTGCAGATTCCAGGAAAAAACAGTTAGCAAACTTCTCAATGAAAGGAACAATGTAACTCTGTGAGGTGAATTGACACATCACAAAGCAGTTTCTCAGAAAGCTTCTTTTTGGTTTTGATCTGAGGATATTTCCTTTGTCACAATAGACTTCAATGTGCTCCCAAAAATCCTATTGCATATTCCAAGAAAACAGTGTCATCAAACTGCTCAATGAAAATAAGAGTGTAACTCTGTGAGATGAGTTCACACATCAAAAAGCAGTTTCTCAGAAAGTTTCTTTCTAATTTTTATCTGAGGCTATTTCCTTTTTCACTATATGCCTCAAAGTGCTCACAAATATCCCTATGCAGATTCCATGAAAACAGTGTTAGCAAACTGCTCCTTGAAAAGAAAGGTATTACTCTGTGAAGTGAATATACACATCACAAAGAGGCTTCTCAGAAAGCTTCTTTCAATTTTTATCTGAGGATATTTCCTTTGTCACCATAGGCTTCAATGCGATCCAAAATATCCCTTCTCAGATTCCCCAAAAACAGTGGTACCAAACTGCCCCATAGAAAGAATCGTGTAACTCTGTGAGATAAATTATCACATCACAAAGCAGTTTCTCAGAAGGCTTCTTTCTAGTTTTTATATGAGGATATTTCCTTTTCCACCATAGGCTTCAATGCACTCCCAAGTATCCCTTCTCAGATACCACAAAAACTGTGAGACCAAAGTGCTCCTTCAACAGAAACATTTAACTCTATGAGATTAATGCACACTTCACAAAGGAGTTTCTCTAAAATCTTCTCTCAAGTTTGTACCTGAAGATATTTCCTTTTTTGCTATTGGACTCTAGGCGCTCTCGAATGTCGCTTTGCAGTTTCTACAAAAACAGTGTAACAAACTGCTCAATGAAAAGAAAGGTGTAACTCTGTGAGGTGATTTCACCCATCACAAAGCAGTTTCTCTGAAAGCTTCTTTCTAGTTTAAATCTGAGGATACTTCTGTTTTCAACACTGGCTTCAATGCGCTCCCAAATATCTCCTCTCAGATACCACAAAAACAGTGAGGCCAAACTGTTCAATGAAGAAAAAGGTTAAACTCTATGAGATGAATACACACATCACAAAACCATTTCTCAAAAAGCTTCTACCAAGTTTTTATCTGAAGTAATTTCCTTTTTCACCATAAGTCTCTAGGAGCTCCCGAATATCCCTTTGCAGATTCCATAAAAACAGTGCTACCAAACTGCTGAAAGAAAGCAAATGTGTAACTCTGTGTGATTAATTCACCCATCACAAAAAAATTTCTCAGAAATCTTCTGTCTATTTTTTATCTGAGGCTATTTCCTTTGTCACCATAGGCTTCAATGTGCTCCCAAATATAATATGGCAGACTCCATGAAAACAGTGTTATCAAAAGGCTCAAAGAAAAGCCCCGCTTAGCTCTGTGAGATGACTTCACCACCACAAAGCAGTTTCACAGAAAGCTTCTTTCTACTTTTATCTGAGGATATTTCCTTTTTCACAATAGGCCTCGATGCACTCCCAAATATCCCTTGCAGATTCGACGAAAACAGTGTTTGCAAATTGCTCCATGAAAAGAAAGGTGTAACTCTGTGAGATTAATTCACACAACCCAAAGAACTTTCTCAGAAATCTTCTTTCAAGTTTTTATCTGAGGATATTTCCTTAGTCAACATAGGCTTCACGGTGATCCAAAATATCCCTTCTCAGATTCCCAAAAAACAGTGCTACCAAACTGATGCATGAAAGTAATCGTGTAACTCTGTGAGATGAATTAACACATCATAAAGTGGTTTTTCAGAAGGCTTCTTTCTAGTTTTTATATGAGGATATTTCCTTTGTCATCAGAAGCTTCAGTACGCTCCGAAATATGCCTTTGTAGATTCCAAGAAAACAGTGTTAGCAAAGTGTTCCACGAAAAGAACAGTGTAACTCTGTGCCTTGAATTCAAACATCACAAAGGAGATTCTCAGAAAGCTTCTTTCTAGTTTTTCTATGAGGATATTTCCCTTTTCACTACATGCCTGAATGTGCTCCCAAATATCCCTTTGCAGATTCCACAAAAACGGTGTTAGCAAATTGATCCATGAAAAGTAAGGTGTAACTCTGTGAGATGAATTCACACATCACAAAGAACTTTCTCAGATAGCTTCTTTCTAGTTTTTATTTGAGGATAATTCCTTTTTCACCATAGGCCTCAATGCGCTCCCAAATATCCCTTTGCAGATTCCATGAAAACAGTGTTAGCAAACTGCTCCATGAAAAGAAAGGTGTAAGTCTTTGAGGTGAATTCTCACATCACAAGCAATTTTCTTAGAAAGCTCCTTTCCAGTTTTTATCTGAGGATATTACCTTTGTCACCATGGGCTTCAATGCAATCCATAATATCCTATTGCACATCCCAAGAAAACAGTGTTATCAAACTGCTCAATGAATAGAACGGTGTAGCTCTGTGAGATGAAATCACACATCACAAAGCAGTTTCTCAGAAAGTTTCTTTCTAGTTTTTATCTGAGGATCTTTCTTTGTCACCGTAGGCTTCAATGCGATCCAAAACATCCCTTCTCAGATTCTGCATAAGCAGTGCTACCAAACTGCTCCATGAAAAGAATCGTGTAACACTGTGAGATGAATTCATAAACCACCAACAGTTTCTCAGAAAACTTCTTTTTAGTTTTTATCTGAGGATATTTCCTTTTTCACTGCATGCCTCAATGTGCTAACAAATATGCCTTTGCAGATTCCATGAAAACAGTGCTAGCAAACTGTTCCATGAAAAGAAAGGTGTAACTCTGTGAGATGAATTCACACATCACAAAAAACTTTATTGGAAAGTTTCTTTCTACTTTTTATCTGAGGATATTTGGTTTGTCACCATTGGCTTCAATGTAATCCAAAATATCACTTCTAAGATTCCCCAACAACAGTGGTACCAAACTGATCCATGAGAATAATCGTGTAAATCAGGAGATAAATTAACACATCACAAAACAGTTTCTCAGAAAGCTTCTTTCTAGTTTTTATATGATGATATTTCGTTTGTCACCCTAAGCTTCAATGCACTCTGAAATATCCCATTACAGATTCCAAGGAAACAGTGTTAGGAAATTGCTCACTGAAAAGAACAGTGTAACCCTGTGAGATGAATTCACACATCACAAAGCAGTTTCTCACAAAGCTTCTTTCTAGTTTTTATCTGAGGATAATTCCTTTTTCACCATGGGACTCAATGCACTTATGAATATCCCTTTGCAGATTACATGAAAACAGTTTTAGCAAACTGCTCCATGGAAAAAAAGGTGTAACTGTGTGAGATGAATACACACATCACCAAGAAGCTTCTCAGAAAGCTTCTTTCTAGTTTTAATCTGAGGATGTTTCCTTTGTCACCTTAGGCTTCAATGCCATCCAAAATATCCCTTCTCAGGCTCCCCCAAAACAGTGCTACAAAACTGCTCCATGAAAAGAATGCTGTAACTCTGTGAGATGAATTGACACAGAACAAAGCAGTTTCTCAGAAACCTTCTTTTCAGCTTTTATCTGAGGACTTTTCCTTTTTCACCATATTTCTTGATGAGCTCCAGAATATCCAACTGCAGATTCCAGGAAAAAACAGTTAGCAAACTTCTCAATGAAAGTGATGGTGTGACTCTGTGAGGTGAATTGACACATCACAAAGCAGTTTCTCAGAAAGCTTCTTTTTGTTTTGATCTGTGGATATTTCCTTTGTCACAGTAGACTTCAATGCGCTCCCAAATATCCTATTGCATATTCCAAGAAAACAGTGTCATCAAACTGCTCAATGAAAATAACAGTGTAACTCTGTGAGATGAATTCACACATCAAAAAGCAGTTTCTCAGAAAGTTTCTTTCCAATTTTTATCTGAAGATATTTCCTTTTTCACTATATGCCTCAAAGTGCTCACAAATGTCCCTATGCAGACTCCATGAAAACAGTGTTAGCAAAGTGCTCCATGAAAAGAAAGGTGTTACTCTGTGAGATGAATATATACATCACAAAGAGGCTTCTCAGAAAGCTTCTTTCAACTTTTATGTGAGGATATTTCCTTTGTCACCATAGGCTTCAATGCAATCCAAAATATCCCTTCTCAGAATCCTCCAAAACAGTGGTACCAAACTTCTCCATAGAAATAATCATGTAACTCTGTGAGATAAATTAACACATCACAAAGCAGTGTCTCAGAAAGCTTCTTTCTAATTTTTATATGATGATATTTTGTTTGTCACCCTAAGCTTCAATGCACTCTGAAATATCCCATTGCAGATTCCAAGGAAACAGTTTTAGGAAACTGCTCACTGATAAGAACAGTGTAACCACATGAGATGAATTCACACATCACAAAGCAGTTTCTCACAAAGCTTCTTTCTAGTTTTTATCTGAGGATAATTCCTTTTTCACCATGGGACTCAATGTACTCATAAATATCCCTTTGCAGATTACACAAAAACAGTGTTAGCAAACTGCTCCATGAAAAGAAATTTGTAACTCTATGAGATGAATTCACACATCACCAAGAAGCTTCTCAGAAAGTTTATTTCTAGTTTTAATCTGAGGATATTTCATTTGATACCATAGGCTTTAAGGCAATCCATAATATCCCTTCTCAGATTCCCCAAAAACAGTGTGACCAAACTGCTGCATGAAAAGTATCATGGAACTCTGTGAGATGGATTCACACATCCCAAAGCAGTTTCTCAGAAAGTTTCTTTCTAGCTTCTTCCTGAGGATATTTATTTTGTCACCATAAGCTTCTATGCACTCTGACATATCCCATTGCAGATTCCAAGAAAACAGTGTGAGATAACTGCTCAATGAAAAATTCAGTGTAAATCTGTGAGATGAGTTCACATGTCACAAAGCAGTTTATCAGAAACCTTCTTTTTGGTTTCTATCTGATTATACTTTCTTTGTCACCATTGGCTTCAATGTGCTCTCAAATATATCATTGCAGATTCCACAAAAACAGTGTTAGCAAACTGCTCAATGAAAAGAACAGTATAACTCTGTGAGATGAATTCACACATCACAAAAAACTTTCTCAGAATGCCTCTTTCTGGTTTTTATCTGAGTGTATTTCCTTTGTCAACATAGGCTTCAATGTGATACAAAACATAGCTTTTCAGTTTACCCTAAAACATTTCTACCAAACTGATCCATTAAAAGAATTGTGTAACTCTGTGAGATGAATTAACACATCACAAAGTGGTTTCTCAGAAAGCTTCTTTCTAGTTTTTATATGAAGATATTTCCTTAGTCATGTTAAGCTTCAATTCGCTGCGAAATATTCCATTGCAGATTCCAAGAAAACAGTTTTAACAGACTGCTAAATGAAAAGGACATTGTAACTCTGTGAGATGAATTCACATATTACAAAGCAGTTTCTCAGGAAGGTTCTTTCCAGTGTTTTTCTAAGAATATTTCCTTATTCACCATAGGCCTCAATGTGCTCACAAATATCCCTTTGCAGATTCCATGAAAAGAGTGTTAGCAAACTGCTCCATGAAAAGAAAGGTGCAACACTGTGAGATGAATTCCCACATCACAAAGTAGCTTCTCAGAAAACTTCTTTATAATTTTTATCAGGGTATATTTCCTTTGTCACCACAGGTTTCAATGCAATCCATAATATTCCTTCTCAGATTCCCCAAAAACAGTGCTACCAAACTGCTCTTTGAAAAGAATCGTGTAACTCCGTGAGGTGAATTCTCAAATCACAAAGTAGTTTCTCAGAAAGCTTCTTTCCAGTTTTTGTCTGATGTATTTCCTTTGTCACCATAAGCTTCAATGTGCTATGAAATATCCCAACGCAGATTCCAAGAACACAGTATTAGCAAACTGCTCAATGAAAAGAACAGTGTAATTCTGTGAGATGAATTCACACATCACAAAGAAATTTCTCAGAAAGCTTCTTTCTAGTTTTTATCTGAGGATAATTCTTTTTTCACTATAGGAAGCAATGCGCTCCCAAATATCCCTTTGCAAATTCCATGAAAATAGTGTTAGCAAACTGCTCCATGGAAAGAAAGGTGTAACACTGTGAGATGAATTCACACATCACAAAGAACTTTCTCAGAAAGCTTCTTTCTCGTTTTTACCTGAGGATATTTCCTTTATCACCGTAGGCTTCAAAGCGATAAAAAATATCCTTTCCTAAATTCCCCAAAATCAGTGATAACAGACTGATTCATGAAAAGGATTATGCAACGATGTGAGACGAATTAACACATCACAAAGCAGTTTGTCAGAATCCTTCTTTCTAGTTTTCATATGAGGATAATTCCTTTGTCACTGTATGCTTCAATGCGATCCATGCTATCACATTGCAGAATCCAATGTGATTGTGATACTACACATTAAGCAGTATGCTAACACTGTTTTCATGCAATATGCCAGGGAATACTTGGAAGACCTTTGAGTCCTATCGTGAAAAAGGAAATATCCTCAGATAAAAACTAGAAAGAAGCTTTCTGAGAAAGTTCTTTGTGATGTGTGGATTCATCTAACAGAGCTACACCTTTCTCTGCATGAAGCTGTTTGCTAACACTGTTTTTGTGGAATCACAATGGGATATTTCTTAGCCCAATGAAGCCTGTGGTGACACAGGAAGTAGCCTCAGATAAAAACTGGATAGAAACTTTCTGAGAAAGTTCTTTGTGATGTGTGAATTCATCTCAGAGAGTTACACCTTTCTTTTCAGGGAACAGTTTGCTGACACTATTTTCCTGTAATCTGCAAAGCGATATTTGTCAGCACTATGAGGCCTAGAATAAAAAAGGAAATATCCTCTGATAAAAACTAGAAAGAAGCTCTCTGAGAAACTGCATTGTGTTATGAGACTGCATCTCACGGAGTTAAACTGTTCTTTTCATTGAGCAGTTCGTTAACACTGTTTTCATGGTCTCTGCCAAGGGATATTTGGCAGCACTTTGAGGCCTATAGCGAAAAAGGAAATATCCTCAGGTAAAAACTAGAAAGAAGCTTTCTGAGAAACTGCTTTGTGATGTGTGACTTCATCTCACAGAGTTACACCGTTGTTTTCATACAGTAGTCTGCTAACACTGTTTCCATGGAAACTGTATTAGGATGTTTGGGAGCGCATTGAAGCCTTTGGGGCAAAGGAAATATCCTCAGATAAAAACCAAAAGGAAGACTTCTGAGAAACTGATTTGTGATGTGTGAATTCACATCCCAGAGATGCACTTTCTTATGGAGCAGTTTGTTAGCACTATTTTTGGGGAATCTGAGATGGGATATTTTAGATCGCATTGAATCCTACACTGACAATGGAAATATCCTCAGATAAAAACCAGAAAGAAGCTTTCTGAGAGCCTTCTTTGCGATGTTTGAATGCATAACACAGAGTTACACCTTTCTGTGCATGAAGCCGTTTGCTCACACTGTTTTTGTGGAAACTGTAAAGGGATATTTGGGAACGTATTGAGGCCTATGTGAAAAAGGACATATCCTCAGATAAAAAGCAGAAAGAAGTTTTCTGAGAAACTGTATTGTGGTGTGGGAATGCATCTCACAGAGTTACACTGTGCTTTTCATTGAGCAGTATGCTAAGACTGTTTTCATGGAATCTGCAATGGGGTATTTCATAAGGCAATGAAGCCTGGGGTGACAAAGGATTTGTCCTCAGATGAAAATGGGATGGAAGATTTCTGAGAAAGTTCTCTGTGATGTGTGAGTACATCTCACAGAGTTACACTGTTCTTTTCCAGCAGCAGCCTGCTAACACTGTTTTTGTGGAAACTACAATAGGATGTTTGGAGCGCTTTGAAGATTCTAGTGGCAAAGGAAATATACTCAGAGGAAAATGAGACAGAAAGTGTCTGAGAAACTGCATTGTTATGTATGAATTCATCTGACAGAGATGCACTTTCTTATCTTGGAGCAGCTTGTAAGCACTATTTTTGGGAATCTGAGAGGGGATATTTTAAATGGCATTGAAGCCTACACTGACAAAGGAAATATCTGCAGTTAAAAACTGGATAAAAACTTTCTGAGAAAGTTCTTGGTGATGTGTGAAAACATCTCAGAGAGTTACACCTTTCTTTTCATGGAGCAGTTTACTGACACTGTTTTCCTGTAATCTGCAAAGTGATATTTGTCAGCACTATGAGGCCTAGAATGAAAAAGGAAATATCCTCCGATAAAAACTAGAAAGAAGCTATCTGAGAAACTGCATTGTGTTATGTGAGTGCATCTCACAGAGTTAAACTGTTCTTTTCATTGAGCAGTTTCTTAACACTGTATTCGTGGTCTCTGCCAAGGGATATTTGGCAGCACTTTAAGGCCTATAGTGAAAAAGGAAATATCCTCAGATAAAAACTAGAAAGAAAGCTTTCTAAGCAACTGCTTTGTGATGTGTGACTTCATCTCACAGAGTTACACCGTTTCTATGTAAACTTTCTTGCATTTAGACTACAATCACAATAGCCAACACTACCACCTGTACTGATCCCACCACCAGCACTGTAACTGATCAGTCTGCCACCACAACTGCAGGCACTTCCACTGAGAATACATCCACAGAAGACACCACTGCGACTTCTACCAAACCCACAGTGACAACCACCGCAAGCACTGCAACTGAACAGTCTGCCACCACAACTGCAGACACTTCCATTGAGACTACAACCACAACGGCCACCACTGCCACCTTTAGTGAACCCACAACTACAACAACAGCCAACACTGCGACTGAACAGTCTGCCATCACAACTGTAGGCATTTCCATTGAGACTACAACCCCGTCATCCACCACTACCACTTTTGCTGAACCCACAACCACAACAACAGCCAGCACTGCAACTGAACAGTCTGCCACCACAACTGCAGGCACTTCCACTGAGACTACAACCACAACACCAACCACTGCCACCTCTACTGAACCCACAACCACAACAATAGACAGCACTGCAACTGAATAGTCTGCTACTACAACTGCAGGCACTTCCACTGAGGCTACATGCACAACAGCCACCAATACCACTTCTACTGAACCCACAACATCAACCACAGCAAGCACTGTAACTTAACAGTCTGCCACCACTACTGCAGCCACAGCAACTTAGACTATAACCACAACAGCCACCACTGCCACCTCTACTGAATCTTCAGCCACAGCAACAGCCAGCACTGTAACTGAACAGTCTGCCACCACAACTGCTGGCATTTCCACTGAGGCTACAACTACAACAGCAACCACAACCACCTCTACTGAACCCAAAACCACAACAACAGCCAGCACTGCAACTGAACAGTCTGCCACAACAACTGAAGGTACTTTCACTGGAGTTACAACCACAACAGACACCACTGCCACAACAACTGGAGGTACTCCCACTGCAGTTACAACCACAACAGATACCACTGCCACATCTACTGAACCTGCACTACAACCTCCAGCACTGCAACTGAACCGAGTCCCACCATAACTGCAGGCACTTCCACTGAGGCTGTAATCACTACAGTCACCACGACCACCTCTACTGAACTCATAACCACAACAGCAGCCAGCATTGTAACTGAACAGTCTGCCACCACAACTTCAGGCACTTCCACTGAGACTACAACTACAGTGGCCACCACTGCCACCTCTACTTAACCCACAACCACAACAGCCAGTACTTCAACTGAACATTCTGCCACCAGAACTGCAGGCACTTCCACTGACACTTCTACCACAATAGCCACCACTGCCACCTCTTGCGAGTTCAGTAGTAGAGCAACACCTGGCACTGCAACTGAACGGTCTGCCACAACTGCTGACCCTTCCACTGAGACTACAATGACCACAGCCACCACTACCACCTCTACTGAACCAAACACTACAACACAGCCAGCACTGCAACTGAATAGTTTGCCATAACAATTGCAGGCACTTTCTCTGAGGCTACAACCACAACAGACACCACTACCACCTTTACTGAACCCACAACCACAACAACAGTCAGCAACTGCAACTGAACAGTCTGCCACAACAACTGTAGGCACTTCCACTGAAGCTACCACCACCACAGCCACCACTGCCATCTCTACTGAACCTAAAACCACAACAACAGCCAGCACTGAAACTGAACACTCTGCCACAACAACTGCAGGCACTTCCACTGATACTGCTACCATAATTACCACCACTGCCACCTTTACTGATCCTGGCAGTTCAACAGCCAGCATTGAAACTTAACGGTTTACCACAAGTGCAGCAGTTTCTGCTGAGTCTTCAACCACATCAGCCCCCACCACTTCTTCCTCAGAAGTCACCACTTCAATCCAACCAACCACCTAATTGCCAGCACTTTTACTGAGGCTACCACCATGGTGAGCACTACTACCTCCTCTACTTGATCGACAACACCAATAGCAGCCAGCACCTCCATTGAAACAACTGCCACAATAACATCAGGTCCTTCCACTGTGGCTACAACTACAACAGCCACCACTCTCCCTTCTTCTGTACCTACAATCACAATAGCAGCTAGCACTAAAACTAAACAGACTGCCACAATGACTGTTGGTACTTCTACGGTGGGTACAACCAAAATTACCACTGCGATTGCCCTCACTGAGTCTACAACCACAATAGCAGCCATGATGCCCACTGAACAGACTAGTACAACAACTGTAGGGACTTCCACTGAGCCATCAATCACAATGATCCCAACTTCTGCTTCTACTGAATCTTCAACCACAACTGTACCCACCGGTTCACCTGAACTGACCACCACAACAACCACAGGCACTCCCACTCAGGCTACAACCACAAAAGTCCCCATTACTACTTCTACTGAACCCACTACTCCAACAGCATCCATCACTTTGACTCAACTAAACCTGGAAAACAGAAATAGCCACCATTTTGATTATGGTCATTATCATAACGATCATAGGCAGCATCTCTACTAGCCTGTAAGTATAAGAGTCAGGACTATTGCTTCAAAAGAACCAGTTATCACAACAGCAACCATTCCTTCAATTTAACCGCAAACCACACAACCACATATAACACTTCAGCTGAATTTAACAGAACAGCAACATGGACTTCATCTAATGAGTCTGTAGACACTAATGGTAGTGCTACCATTTTTTTTTTTTTTTTTTTAGACAGTCTTACTCTGTCACCCAGGCTGGAGTACAGTGGTACCACCTCCGCCTCCCAGGTTCAAATGATTCTCCTGCTTCAGCCTCCCGAGTAGCTGGAACTACAGGCCTGTGCCACCATGCCTGGCTAATTTTTTGTATTTTTAGTAGACATGGGGTTTCACCATGTTAGCCAGGATGGTCTCGATCTCCTGACCTCGTGATCCACCTGCCTTGGCTTCCCAAAGTGCTGGGATTACAGGCATGAGCCACCGCACCTGGCCTGCTACCATTTTAAATAAACTAATAACCACAACAGCAGCTGCTACTTTAACTGAAGTTAGTATAACTACATCTACTGGTAGCACCTCATCTGAACATGTCAGCATAATTGTGAGCACCATCTCTTAATCCAAACTTATCACTGTAACTCCAAGCTTTGTTCCTCCAACTGAATGTATTACCACAATCACAATTATCTTTTCAATTGAGGCCACAGCCATGACAACTAGGTTCATATTAGCTAAGTCTATGACCATTGTAACTTTTACTGAATCTAGTATCATAAGATTACAATAACAGTCTCACTCATTGGTATCCACAGTGGCCAAAACTCCCACTTCGGTTGAAGCTACAACTACATAAATCATACAACAACTTTTAACTCAACTCTGAATTACTCTCATATCAAATGAACCTACAAATGATTATTACTTTAACAAAATCATCAGACACTACTACCTGCACTTTAATTGAATTTACAACCCTCACAATAGCTACCTCCAACTCAGTTAATGAGTCTCTTCTGTTTTCTGATACAACTAAAACAACATCTTTAACCTTCACTGCCACCAACTCAACTAAATGAAAGCCAACACATACATTACTAACTCAACTGACTCTTTGATCACAACTCTCTAGCAATGTCAGCTCAATTTACAATCTCCATGAGCATCATTACCTGTTAATAGAAAATGAAATCACAGTTATAGTTTCTACATACTCTGCTATCACAATACTGCCAGCTCTTCCACTGACCCTTCAAATGAGTCCATTCATAGCCACAACAACCATGCTACATCAACAAAAGGTGCTACTCTCATAACATCTACTGAAATTTCACAATAGAGACCACCACATTTCTACTCTACGTACTCCTACAACAGACAAAACTTTACTGAACCTTTTAATAGCCTATCACTGGAATCTACAAGCATTACAATTTCTATTTCATGTTATTCAAAGCCATTCACCACTTATTCATAAATGCAAAGCTTTCATTTTTTCTAGTAAATTGACTAAGTCTGATTACTACTCTCACTTGACAAAAATGGCAACTCTCTAATGACCTATTCTAGGGCAACTGTGGTTAGTATACCTACAAATTAAATCCTAACACCTACTATCATCATTCCTATACCAAATTCTGTATCTGCCACCAGTACCATAAGGAATTATATGGCCAATATCACTGCCAACGTGTAACTCGAAAAACGTGGGGTTATAGTGGTTACCAGAAACAACCACTTCTTAAACAAGACTTACTTATTGCTTATTGACCAGTTCAGCTATTACTAGCATGACAATGAAATCATTTTCATGCCTATACTTAGATTTAAAAATATGACTGAGCAGACCTGCACACTAAATGTGGAGTTTTCCTATTTTCTCTGTGAAGTTTTAGATAACGCAATTTTCATACAAAGTAAGTTCAATCTATTTATTTATGTTGGAAACCACTTCTGATTAAATAAATGAGTTACCAAATATGAATATAGTCTTTTATTATTCCAAAATTTTAGTGCTTAATACATATACTCATTATGTAATAGGGAAAGAACATTCTGTATGGTGAGGGTATATTAAATGTATGAAGTACCGTATTTCCTTTTCAGACTGTATGAAATTATTTCCATTTCATTATTTACTGTTTAAATTGTTTTGCTATTTAAGTAATATTTATGAATGTGTTCTCACTATTTTTGGTTTTAAAAATTTATTTTCGCTAGGTTTTCAGTAATCTTTTACAATCATTCAATTTAAAACTTTGAGTAACCATTTTCTGTGTGCCTGCTATTTGCTGAAATACTGAAGAAAATTTAGAAAAAGAAAATAGCAATGCAGGCCAAGCACAGAGGCTCACATCTGTAATTCCAACATTTTGGGACCCTAAGACAGGAGGATTGCTTGAGATCAGGAGTTCAAGACCAGCCTGGACAACAGGGTGAGACCCTGCCTCTATAAAAAATAAAAAATTAGGTGGACGTGGTGGTGCACACCTGTAGTCCCAGCTACTCGGTAGGATGAGGTGGGGGGATTGCTTGGCCTAGGAGCTCTAGGCTGCAGAAAGCTATGATCATGCAACTGCACTCAAGCCTGGGTAACAGAGCAAGTCTCTAAAAAAAATGCAGAAAACAACAAAAAACTTAGAAATTTGGGTTCTGTTATTTAGAATTCTTGGTAATTGACAGATTTAAATTAATGTTGATGGTACTTGCATTCCAGTGCAGTTATACCAAATCAAAATCATCAAGGATGGGCCAGAATTCCATATTTTTCAAAAAGTGTGTAGCCAGGGCTCATAACTACCCAATGAAGCATTGAACTCAGGATGACATTGTGACTTGCTATAGCTTTTGGATGGTGTTGATGAGATTGATACAAATCATCTAACAGTTTTTAAGCACTAAGAAAATTCAGTCACTTTTTGGTGTTACTGCTACCTATAAACAAAAGATGATGGTATATAGGCACTTCACTTGAGCACGTGGTTGGGAGTGGGAGTGAAAATGCTTTATTTATGAAAAAAAAAAGTGTTCTCAAGAAATATAAAACAAAGATTTTGATAGACTTTATGCTACTTAGAAATAATATTTAACTGTTTTTTTAATGTCATTCCTATAAAAGTGTTTTCCCCCATTTGGCTAGCCTGCTTACTGTCATTATATGCAATTAATTTAACAAAACTGTATTCAAACACTTTAACTCTATTTCTTTCCTTTCCTCATTATATTTTCAATTAGTATTACTTTGTTATTAAATGTATCACTGACAAAACTTTTTCTGCAAATTCTCTCACAGTAAATTTTAGTTAGTAAAAGTTACAGTAAAATAACTTTTATTAGTTATAACATTTACTTTTTTCTAGTTCTACATTTCAGCTGCTAATTAGGATGAGAAATGTTCCAGAGTAAATTCATTATGTAAATAAATACAAGTTTGTTTTTTTAAAAGATAGATTTTCCCAGTTTAACACATTGTGGGTGCTTAATAGATATTCATTTAATGCAGTTGACCCTTGATCTCTGCTCAGTCTAAAATCTGCATAGAACTTTTAACTCCCCAAAAATTTAAGTACTAATAACCTACTGTTGACCAGAAGCATTTCTGATGACAAATCAACACATCTTTTGTATATGTATTACAGACTGTATTCTTAGGTAAAGTAAGCTAGATAAAAGAAATTATTAACAAAATCAGAAGGAAAAGAAAATGCATTTACTATTTATTAAGTGGAAGTAGATCATCATAGACTTCTTCCTTCTTGTCTTCATGTTGAGTAGGCTAAGGAGAAGGAAGAGGAGGGTTTGGTCTTGCTTTCTCAGTGTGGTGGAGACATAAGAAATTTGCAGCACAGTTAAGTCCCATGATGTTCAAGGGTCAACTGTGAGCACGTAAATGCATCATAGGAAGGAAATATGAGGTAAACTTTCAGAGCCAGGGACCTGGCCTCTATGTTTAACCACTATGTGTACCTGGCATCTAGTAGATAATAAATATTTGTTCCACAAAAGAAAATAGTGATCAATGTAAGAATTTATTACCAAACTAAGATGACTAGAATTGGAATTACGCTGTTACTTCAATTTTTAGTCTACTTTTGTTTATGTTAATCTATTCCTATTAGTATTATTTGTTTTCTAATTTTCTTAGCTGAAGTACAACATATTAGCAGAAAATGCAGAAATCATTAGACACAATGCAATGAATTATCACCAAGTGAACACACCCATATGCAAATCAAGAAATAGAACATTATCAGCACTTCAGAAACTCTCATGTGCTATTCCCCAATCACCACTTCATTTTTCTTCCCCACAAGGTAAACACTGTTCTGATTTCTAACACTGTTAATTACTTTGTCTGATTATGAACATAGTAGAAATGAAACTGTATCACATGAACTCTCTTCATCTGTCTCTTCATCTGGCTTCTTTGACTCAACATTATATTTGTGAGATTCATATATGTTTTTGCTTATGCCAGTGGTTCCTAGTGTTAGGTACTGATCCATGTGGCTATCCAAAGGACCCTGCATCATTTATTTAAAAGGCTATCCTTTCCCACTTCTCTGCTGTCTTACCTTGTCAAATCACATCAGCCTGTTGAGTCCTATTATCCTGAATTTGCTTGGTTAATTCTCCCTGTGTGTAACCAAGGTCCCATTCCATGACACTCCTGCCACTCCTTCAGTGACACAGATGCCCCCTTCAGCCACTCAGCTACAAAACCCAGCGTCATCTCTTGTAACATCCTCTTTACCCTGTTCAGCCTCCGACTGTCCTCCCAGAGCTGTTCTGGCCCTTTTCACTTTCAAAGCAGATGCCTTCATTACTCTGTCCCTCCTAGTGGGATTTAGGGCTGAATAGTTCAGAAAGGGAAGGAAAAAGAAGAGAAAGAAAAAGTAAAAGCAAGAGCAGAAGGTTTTTATGTGGTTTGAAGTTATCTTACTTTCTCCATATGAAATTGGCCTCAAAGTTGTTAACTTAAAGAAAGAAACTGAGGCAAAATTGAAATAAGTAGAGAGTTTATTTGGACCAAATTTGAGGACTGCAACCTGTGAGACACAGATTCAATTTTCCCTGAATATATGCTCTAATTAGCAGCTAGCAAAAGTGAGTTTTTAAAGGAAAAAAGAGAAAGCCGTTCCTACATTGTTCATTAAAATAACATAAACTATTGATTGGCTATAAGTTATCTTCATGAGATATCTTTATTTAATCTTGTGAAGATACTGAGTGAAGGTCACACTGTGCAACTTGTGATGACATTTTAGGTAATTTATCAACTAGTCTGGAAACTATAAGGAAGAAAAGAAAGAAAAAATGCCTTTAACAATTGCCCTGGACATGGATATGGTGAGGCAGGGAGTGGGGGTGGGGTGGGGCAGGGAGTGGGGGTGGGGTGGGGTGGGACTCCTGTCCAGATTCAAGTCTCATATTCATGTTTCTCTGAACCTGATCAATTTTGCATACCTCACATAGCTCACACTGCTCTGAGCTACTCTTTTTTCTCAAACTTTTCCTGTTGATAAGAAAATTATCAATCAATTGTTCCTGCTTTGAAAAAAAACTGTCTTTTACTCCGGTTGCTTTAAAGATTTTCTTTTTTTGTTTTGGGTTTCTTGAAGTTCAAGTGTGATCTGCCTCTGTCGTAGTTTTACTTGTATTTATTTAGTGATGAAACTTTTATTGATTTATATTTTAATGATCTTGAGTTTTTGGCTTAATGTTTTTATATTAGTTTGAAAAATATGAAATCATATTTCCTTAACATAACTGCTTCTGCTTATCCTTTCTCTTTCGTCTTCTGTGATGGAAATCATGTCCATTTGGACTCATACTATTCCCCCATTTTTTTGTCTCTATGTGCTTCACTCTGTATTTTTTCTGATGCATCTTCTAGTATGCTAATCTCTCTCCTTAATTGTATACAATTTGCTAATAAAGCCTGATATGATTTGACTGTGTACCCACCCAAATCTCATCTTGAATTGTAGTTCCCATGAACTCCACATATCATGGGAGGGACCTGGCAGGAAATAGTTTATTCATGGGGACAGTTACCCCCATGCTGCTGTTCTCATAATAGTGGATGAGTTTTCATGAGATCTGATGGTTTTATAAGGGTTTTTTTCCCCCTTTTGCTCAGCATTCCTTGCTGCCACCACGTGAAGAAAGATGTGTTTTCTTTCCCTTCCACCATGACTTTAGGTTTCCTGAGGCCTCCCCAGCCCTGTGGAAACTGTGAGTCAAATAAACCTCTTTCCTTTATAAATTACCCAGTTTTGGATATTTCTTCATAGCAGCATGAGAATGGACTAACACTCTAAATTTGTACTGGTAGAGTGGGATGCTGCTGTAAAGATACCCAAAAATGTGGAAGTGACTTTGGAACTGGGTAACAGGCAGAGGTTGGAATAGTTTGAAGGGCTCAGAATAAGGCAGGAAAACATGGGAAAGATTGGAACTTCCTAGAGACTTGTTGAATGGCTTTGATCAAAATGCTGATAGTGATATGGACAATGAAGTCCAAGCTGAGGTGGTCTCAGATGAAGATGAGGAACTTGTTGGGAACTAGAGTAAAAGTCACTCTTGCTATGCAAAGAGACTGGTGGCATTTTGCCTCTGCCCCTAGATACCTGTGGAATTTTGAACTTAAGAGAGATGATTTAGGGTATCTGGCAGAAGAAATTTCTAAGTAGCAAAGCATTCAAGAAGAAGCAGAGCTTAAAAGTTTGAAAAATTTGCACCCTGGCAATCTGATAGAAAAGAAAACTCCATTTTCTGGGGAGAAATTCAAGCAAACTGCAGAAATTCACATAAGTAAGGAGGAGCCAAATGTTAATCACCAAGACAATGGAGAAAATCTCTCCAGGGCATGACAGAGACCTTCACAACAGCCCTTGATTTTAAACCACAGGTCTGGAGGCCTAGGAGGAAAAAGTGGTTTCCTGGGCAGGCCCCCCTGCTCTATGCAGCTTTGGGACATGGTGCCCTGTATCCCAGTTGCTTCAGCTCCAGCCATAGCTAAAAGGGGCCAATGTACAGCTCAGGCGATTGCTTCAGAGGGTGCAAGCCCCAAGCTTTGGTGGCTTACATGTGGTGTTGGGCCTGCAGGTGCACAGAAGTCAAGAATTGAAGTTTGGGAATCTCTGCTTAGATTTTAGAGGATGTACGGAAATGCCTGGATGTCTAGGCATAAGTTTGCTGTATGGGCTGAGCCCCTCATGGAAAACCTCTGCTAGGGCAGTGCAGAAGGGAAATGTGAGGTTGGAGCCCCCACACGGAGTCTTCACTGGGGCACTGCCTAGTGGACCTGTGAGAAGACAGTCACTGTCCTCCAGACACCAAAATGGTAGACCTGCCAACAGCTAGCCTTGCACACCTGGAAAAGCCACAAATACTCAATGACAGCCCATGAAGGAAGCTAGGAGGGGGGATATATCTTGGAAAACCACAGGGGTGTAGCTGCCCAAGGCCATGGGGTTGTGACCTGGATGTGAGACATGGAGTCAGAGGAGATCATTCTGGAGCTTTAAGATTTGAAGCTCCACTAGATTTTGGACTTGCATGAAGTGTGTAGTCCCTTCATTTTGACCAATTTCTCCCACTTGGAATGGGTGTATTTACCCAATGTTGTTACCCCTATAGGCAGTAACTAATTTGCTTTTGATTTTACAGGCTCATAGGTGGAAGGGACTTGTCTCTGATGAGATTTTGGATTTGGGCTTTTGGGTTAATGCTAGAATGAGTTAAGAATTTGCGGGACTGTTGGGAAGGTATGATTTTATTTTATTTTATTTTATTTTATTTTATTTTATTTTATTTTTTTAAATTTATTTTTTATTATTATTATACTTTAAGTTCTAGGGTACATGTGCATAACGTGCAGGTTTGTTACATATGTATACTTGTGCCATGTTGCTGTGCTGCACCCATCAACTCGTCAGCACCCATCAACTCGTCATTTACATCAGGTATAACTCCCAATGCAATCCCTCCCCCCTCCCCCCTCCCCATGATAGGCCCCGGTGTGTGATGTTCCCCTTCCCGAGTCCAAGTGATCTCATTGTTCAGTTCCCACCTATGAGTGAGAACATGCGGTGTTTGGTTTTCTGTTCTTGTGATAGTTTGCTAAGAAAAATGGTTTCCAGCTGCATCCATGTCCCTACAAAGGACACAAACTCATCCTTTTTTATGGCTGCATAGTATTCCATGGTGTATATGTGCCACATTTTCTTAATCCAGTCTGTCACTGATGGACATTTGGGTTGATTCCAAGTCTTTGCTATTGTGAATAGTGACACAATAAACATACATGTGCATGTGTCTTTATAGCAGCATGATTTATAATCCTTTGGGTATATCCCCAGTAATAGGATGGCTGGGTCATATGGTACATCTAGTTCTAGATCCTTGAGGAATCGCCATACTGTTTTCCATAATGGTTGAACTAGTTTACAATCCCACCAACAGTGTAAAAGTGTTCCTATTTCTCCACATCCTCTCCAGGACCTGTTGTTACCTGACTTTTTAATGATCGCCATTCTAACTGGTGTGAGATGGTATCTCATTGTGGTTTTGATTTGCATTTCTCTGATGGCCAGTGATGATGAGCATTTTTTCATGTGTCTGTTGGCTGTATGAATGTCTTCTTTTGAGAAATGTCTGTTCATATCCTTTGCCCACTTTTTGATGGGGTTGTTTGTTTTTTTCTTGTAAATTTGTTTGAGTTCTTTGTAGGTTCTGGATATTAGCCCTTTGTCAGATGAGTAGATTATGATTTTAAATGTGAGGACTTGATATTTGGGAGGGGCTGGGTGGAATAATATAGTTTGGCTGTGTTCCCACCCAAATCTCATCTTGAATTGTAGTTCTCATAATCCCCACATGTTGTGGGAAGGACCCAGTGGGAGGTAATTGAATCATAGGGTGGTTACCTACATACTGCTCTTCTCATGATAGTGAGTTCTTATAAGATCTAATGGTTTTATAAGGGTTTTTCCCCATTTTGCTAGGCATTTCTCCTTCCTGCTACCATGTGAGGAAGGACATGTTTGCTTCCCCTTCCACCATGATTGTAAATTTACTGGGGCCTCTCCAGTCTTGCAGAACTGTGAGTCAATTAAACTTCTTTCCTTTATAAATTACCTAGTCTTGGGTATTTCTTCATAGCAGTGTGATAACAGACTAATACAAAGCTGTAAACCAAAAGTATCAGAGGTGAGGCTCATTCAATGCTTGTGACATAGCCTCAGGAGGTCCTGATGACATATGCCCAAGGTGGTTGAGGTATAGCATGGTTTCATACATTTTAGGGAGACATGAGACATCCATCAATACATAAAAGAAGTACATTGATTCAGTCTGGAAAGGATAGACAACTCGAAGCAGGGGCTTCCTGTTCATAGGTAGATTTAAAAATTTTCTGTTTGGGAATTTGTTGAAAGAGTTATTATCAATAGAAAGGAATGTCTGGGTTATGATAAGGCGTTTTGGATACCAAATATTTATCAGGCAGATAAAGCCACCAGGTAGCAGGCTTCAGAGAGAATACAATGCAAATGTTTCTTATCAGACTTAAAGAGTCTGTTCTATCAGTAATTCCAAAAGGGAAGAGGGTATAATGAGGCATGTCCAGCTCCTCCTTCCCATCATGGCCCCAACTAGTTTTTCAGACTAACTTTGGAATGCTCTTGGCTAAGAGGAGGGGTCAATTCAGATGTTGTGGGGTTTAGAATTTTATTTTTGGTTTACATTCTCCCCATTCTGTCCAAGATTTGCCAGAATCAATGGCCACTAAACTTTTACTTTGTCCCATAGTGTTAACAGGGTGGCATGTCTGCCTGCTGTAGGCCCATCCTGTTCCTCAGTGGGACTCCCACAGGCCAAGGGTCTTAGAGCCATAAGGCTTACAGTCAATGAAATTTTTTAGGCTAGATAGGAATGGATGTGGCCAAACATTCATTACCTCTGAAAAATTTTAAAGTAATGTAAAATCCAACAAACAAAAGCCAAAGGCAAGCTTAGAAAATTGACCATATCTATCTTTAACTTCTATGCATTGAGCTACTGTAATCTTGGTTTTGGTTACAGACTTATAGGAAATAGCTATAGAGAACATAATTATTATTGGCCAGGCACAGTGGCTAATGTCTGTAATCCCAGCACTTTGGGAGGATGAGGGAGGTGGATCACGAGGTCAAGAGATCAAGAATATCCTGGACAACATGGTGAAACCCTGTTTCTGCTAAAAATACAAAAACTAGCTGGGCATGGTGCCATTGTGTCTGTAGTCCCAGCTACTCAGGAAGCTGAGGCAGGAGTATCACTTGAACCTGAGAGGCAAAGGTTGCAGTGAGCCGAGACTGCACCACTGCACTCCAGCCTGGCAACAGAGCAAGACTCTGTCTCCAAAAAATAATGATAATAATGATCATCATCATCACCATCATAACAATTTTAATAATTAAAATCTTTTAAACTAAGAAAGTTAGAGACTTTTGTTGTACCACAATGCTTTTTGTGGTCTTTTAGTAGTTTTGTTGTAAGATGGCTGATAAAATTTTTAAAAATATGTATCTGCCTAAATTTCATAGCTAGGAGAATTATACCCAGGAGGCTTTGTCATGAGGTATCGTTATATCTTCTCAGTAATAATTTTCTTCAATTATATGGGAAATAGAAAAATTCTTTATGGTTGAGGTGGATGAAAAGGTGTCGTGCACATAATAACCCAGGAGGCAAAGCCCATTATGCCATTATGCCAGCTGTTTAGACATATGTGTAGCTCATCCTTGATTTGGAAGATTTGAATTAATTCCAGCCCTCAAAACTGGCTGTTACAATCTCATGGACCCACCTCTTCTAGGATAGTCCTGGACCTAGATGCTTGTATACTTTTAGCAGTAGTGCATTTGTAGTGAAAAACAGATTGGACTCAGTGGGATTCTAAATGAGAAAAATTCACAGGTTTTGTCAAATCATCTCTAGTCTTTAGAATATCGTGACTCTAGTTTTCTCAGATGAAATAAAACTATGGGAGATAAATAATACTCATAATTTGACAATTAAAAGTTAATGTATGTGTCAGAACAGAAAAAGGAATCTATTCCATTAGAGCTCCAACTAAAAACATGAAGAAAATTATAACCTGGTGCTGTGCTCTTTAAATGATTATTGTAGCCAAGAAATAATTCATTATTCAATCTGCACTCAAAAGTCAGGGCTAGAATCTAGTAATAGGTGTTACAGTTTTCCTTTGAAACAATTTCCTTTTCTAGCCCTCATTGTCTACTAAAGAGAAATAATAAGACCAATTTGTGTGCAAAATAAGTTTTAGGTTTATTATACTTGGCTTGATTATTTGCATAAAGTGCAGCAAGAATTGATTGGCCATATAGGCTCTTTTCAAGTTGGCTTTGCTGAAACTTTACCTGAAAATGTGTTATTCCAGTCAAACCCTTGGTAAACTAACCAGCATCTCCAAATGTGACTTATTTCAAAAGAAGGAACTCTTATTAAACTTATGCAAATAACTATATTGTCATAAAATCAAAATATTTATGAATAGCTTTTGGATTTTTGAATTTAGAGTATGATCCATCATCTAAATTCCACTGGTTACTTTTACCTTCAGTAACTGAATACAGCCCTGCTGCAACTCCATACCATGGGTTACAACATGGCCACCTAGTAGTCAAAGTCTCTTATTTCCTGCACTTTTATTTCTCTTTATTCATTAGTTTTATTTATATATTTTTTCTTTTATTTTAAAGCAACACTTAAATAGTCTCTAAATGAGAAAAATTACATTTTCTTTAACAAAAACTACATATTCATGTTTTTATAAACTTACCAAAACCACATTTTTATTTCCCACTGTTCTAACTATTGGCAACCCTAATTCCCATAGGAAAACCTAGTATTACTTGATTTAACATAGCATGACTTTAAGAACACTTTAAATTACTGGAGAAAATTGAGATTAAATTTAACAAATTAATCTTACCAAAGATTACTAGTCATATGAACTAAAAATCATCTGAGCTAGATTCTGTTAGTCTGAGAAGCACTTACTTTTTTTTCCAAGCCAATTGATTAGAGCTTTTTAATATAATGGGTAGTGAAATATCACTTCCACATGACATATATAAATATATAGATATAACAAACACACAGATAGAGGCAGGTCCTATAAGAGCGTTCATTTGCCATTTGCTAGTTTTCAAAAATTTTCCCTTACTTTAGACTATTAATTTAAAATCATTACACAGCAGCCAACAAAAGTTGGAAAGAGTTGCCATCCCAGGCCTTCTAAAATGTAGAAAGAACTGAAGCAGCAGGGTATAGCAGAAGTTGAACTTCTGATTTATCAATGTGAAGAATTTTGAAAAGAAAGAGATAATAGATTTTAAAAATTAAAAGCTTCTTGCAATTTCACTGAGTAAATAAAATTATAAGAAAATATAGTTCTAACTGATTCTTTAGTTTTGTATTTGTGTTCTTTTAATATCAGTCCAATTTTTAGAAAGACTATTTGTTATGATTTCCTTTAACTCTGACCAATTTAATCACATAACATTTTTATAAATTCCTTCTTTCAATGAACCTTATTATGACTTACACAGACCATTTGTGATGTGCTTGGACTTTCTGTTTTTTTCTTAACATCTCTCTTAAACAATCAGTCATTTTATTTTAGGTGAAAATTTGCTATGTGATTCTTTCTCATAACCTTTTTTTACCAAAAATATGTCTTTATATCTATAACCTTCTCTACAGATCTTACTTCCTGTTTCCTTTTACCTTGCTTTATAAATAACCTTTGAATTAGACAAAAATACAGTTTTTTAGAAAATTATTTTCATATGATTTCTTAAACTGGAAGTGACCCAGACATTGAATAAATATCTGTTATTTAATTTGATACAAGTTTAGATTCTAAATTATATGACAATTTTACTTATATGCATTTATTCCATTACATTTACTTAATTTATTATTATTTTTTAATCGTTTATGTACATTATTGATGAAAATGGTGATAGTCATCATTTAAAATTTTTCCTTGCTAACCCTTTTTATAGCCTGTGAATTTTAGATGTTTACCTAAATAAGAACCTTACGTTTAAATATATAGGTATTTTACCAGTAACTCAGGATTTAGATGTTTTTATTAAACCAACTATATTAAATATCATATTTATCAAAATTTCACAATCAAAGATCATTATGTGTTGTGGTTTTGTGCTGGGTTTATAGTTTTATAACCCTTATGGCAAATTTTTGACAACTTATAGTATTTGGCAGGGATAGGCATGAACCACTTGATCAATAAGTAGAAATGAAAATACTGACAGTTCTTAAGACATTTCTAATATTACCTTACCAATACTTTTAAGGCCAGCTTATTTATTAAATATTTTAGTTAAGTCACATGAATTTGAAAAGCATTTGGGCTTATTATTTAATTTTATGAGTATTCTTTAAGACAATTTAGTACCTTGTGTCCAAATCACATAACAAAATACATGTACATGTATACATGTTTGTACACATAAACACACACACACACATGCTCATACAAACTAAGATCCTATAGCTTTTACTTTAGAGCTCCAGGCATGGGATACTAATACAGACTCACTGGTTTACAAAAACAGTAACAAAAATAAAAAGTTGCATTGAAATAGTGGGTTTTATCTCAGTAGAAAAGTAACAGCAGATTTATACCAGGCAGAAAAGAAATAGACTGACAACTTAGGAACTCTTTAGTTGCAGGTCAACCTCTGGGCTCTGAATTTTTCCTTGATGTAATTTGTCCATCAGTTTAAAATGTGCACAAAATGACCATAATATGCAACCAGCTGGAGTACCAGAGAACCTGGCATGCCCTCAACTTTTTCCATTTTACACAAACGCTTGCAAGTAGAGACACCATAAAACCAATGAGGTGCCCAAAAGGGGGTCCTTCTCCTTGCCTTTCCTCATTCTGAGATGATTCATTTCCCACATTTTTTTCATAAAAGGAGAAACTGAGCTGTGACCTAGGGTTTAGTGTAGTGGAGAGAAGTGTGCTGATTGAGTAGAACTCCACAGTGTGTCACTATTGAGTCATTTCTTCCCTCTTTCTCTCTCTGAAGGGCTAGCAACTTTAAGAGGGTTTAAAGCACAGAGTGATCAGCTCTTATATGTGTTTCCTGGACAAGCCTTTTTAATTTTGCTGGAGTTTCCCTATAGGGCCACTGCACATTGCAGGAAGGTCAATCCCCTAGACAATCCCAGTCGGGCCCACTTGGTCACCCAGGGGAACCTTTTGGCTGGGAGGAGCAAAAGATCCTTTCTCTTCAGAGCTGAGGAACTCAGTTTCTCATTTATCTACAAGAATGACAGTTTAGTTCCTCACACAAATGTACAGACATGCCAATCGAGATTAATTTTGAGAGATAAGGCAATGGAGAAGACCCTTTAGAATGCACCACCAAACTAGACTTAGGATTTTCAACAACAACTTTTTAGGAGGGGAAAAACCCAGCTAAGACCACTTTCTGTAAACTGTCCTCAGCCACCCCTAATGTTGTAGTTCTTGTCCTCCTTTACACACACCAAGGCCAAATCTTCTCACAGTACAAGGTAGCCTCTGATACCCCCACAAAGCCAAAGAGGTCAGTTAATGCAATACAAGAAAGTAGGGCTGTAGATCTAAGAAGAATCCGCCTATGACTCTTGAAACCCCACAAAGAAAACAGCAGCCTGGGTGAGTGGCACCTTTATTCTGAGCTCTTTTTTTTTTTTTTTTTTTTTTTTTTTGAGACGGAGTCTCACTCTGTCACCCAGGCTAGAGTGCAGTGGCAGGAGATCTCAGGTCATGCAAGCTCCACCTCCTGGGTTTACTTACGCCATTCTGCCTCAGCCTCCCGAGGAGCTGGGACTACAGGAACCCGCCACCACACCTGGCTAGTTTTTTGTATTTTTAGTAGATACTGGGTTTTACCGTGTTAGCCAGGATGGTCTCAATCTCCTGACCTTGTGATCTGCCCACCTCAGCCTCCCAAAGTGCTGGCTTTACAGATGTGAGCCACCACGCCCAGTCTATTCTTAGTTCTTTAAGGAACCAGAGTCATTAGAAGCCTTCTCGAGATTTTTTTTTTTCAGTTGATACTGAAGATGGCCAAGAGTGAAGGAGGAATAGAGTAGAAGAAAAGTAAATGAAAGAACAATTTTTTTAAAGAAAGGAAATGAACAGAGAAACCAACTGGATATTTTTGTTTTTCAGTTGCAAATAATGTTAGCTGATTCAAAGGCCTTGTTCTCCAAAATTTGGAATTCCTAATCAGATTTGACCAAGTAGAGTAGAGCCGGTCAAATCCAAAGGAAGACCAGAACAACAGCAAACAAAACAAACAAACAAACAAAAAACAACAAAGAATGATTACTGAGTGCTCTAACGGTAAGAAATTAAGACCAGTTGGTTGTCAGTTTTAACTTTTAGTTATTTAGGAGAATTTTCAAGACAAAATCCCAATTCAGCTACTTACCCAGGAATGGGGCCGGGGGTCAAGACTGCTATCTACCATTCTAGAAGCAGGGAGGAAAAAATCCTGAAATTTACCTTGCCTGTCGGAAGTGAGCTGACACTCCAGAAAGCAGTTGCCTCCTCTCCATTGTCATGGAAGCAGGAACAAGCACCTTCCTCATTGGAAGTGAGTAAAACTCCAGAAAAGGAGCTATACAGCTAAATGAACTTTAAATCTCAACCAGATTTGGGGAGATTGGGGATTCTATGGAGAAGAGAACTCCTAGTCTTCAGAAAATTGTCCTATTGGTTTGAGCAATAAAGATAGCTCAAGCTGGTCAAAGGTCAGGGGCACCTCCACTCAGAATCCCTTTGTGGTTGCCAATTTGTAAACCAAAAGTATCTGAGACACGTCTCAATCAGTTTAGAAAGTTTATTTTGCCAAAATTAAGGATGAGCTTGTGACACAGCCTCAGGAGGTCCTGATGACATGTGCCCAAGGTGATCAGGGTAGAGCTTGGTTTTATACATTTTAGAGACATGAGACATCCATCAGTACATGTAAGATGTATATTGGTTTGGTCCAGAAGTGCTGGACAACTCAAAGCAGGGGCTTCCAGGTCACAGGTAAATTTAAGGATTTTCCGATTGGCAATTGGTTGAAAAAGTTATTATGAATAACAAGGTCTGGGGCCTGTAAATCCCAGCTACTCAGGAGGCTGAGGCAGGAGAATCCTTGGGCTGGAGCAGAGGTTGCAGTGAGCCAAGATTGCACCACTGCACTCCAGCCTGGGCAACAGAGCGAGACACCATCTCGAAAGAAATAAAAAGAAAGGAATGCCTGGGTTATGATAAGGGATTGTGGAGACCAAGAATGTATCATGTAGATAAAGCCTCTAGATAGTAGGATTCAGAGAGTAAATGTTTCTTATAAGACTTAAGGAGTCTCTTCTCAGTCATTCCAAAAGGGAGGAGGTTATAATGAGGCATGTCTAGCTGCCCCCCTTCCCATCATGGCCTGAACTAGTTTTTCAGATTAACTTTGGGATGCCTTTGCCAGGACTAGGGGTCCATTCACATGGTTGGGCAGCTTAAAATTTTATTTTTGGTTTGCAAAGCCATCCATTGAATTCTTAATATTAATTATTTTATTTTCAGTTTTATAATTTAAATTTTTAGAATAGTTTTATGTTTCTGCCAAATTCACCTCCTTGTCTTTAATTTCCTGAACATGTTAATCATAAAGATTTTTAAGTCATATCTGAAATTCCAATACCTTTAGTCCTGTGTGTCTGTTTTTTTTTTGTATATTTCCTTTCTCTTGTTTTTCATACAAATGTTATTTTCTCACATGTGTAGTAATTTTTGCCCAATATTTTTTCATGAAAAATTTATAGAAATAATTTGAGAATCTTAGAAGGATTCTCTTTCTCCAGAAATGATATACATCTGCTTTTCTGGCAGGCAGCTGGGTTGGAGGTGGGTCACTTTAATTCAGTGAGGTGTGGAAATGACTCATACTTGAGGTTTCCTGCTTGTGAGGGTCAGTTTGTTTGCAGTTCATCTCTACCCTAGTCAGAGACAGTTCTTTGGATCCCAAATAAATACCTGTAATGGTTATCAAGACCCATCCTTTTGCATAGAGAATTTAGAATAGAAGCTCTATAAGAACAGGAATCTTTGCTATTTTATTCATTGCTCAAAATTCTGGTCAGGACCTGGAAGATATAGGCATCCAATAAATATATCTTGAATTAATAAATTGACAAATGAGCAAGATACAAATTACAGTAACTAGGGGATATCAATTCATATAAAAAACTGATGAAATAAAAAATACGACAATATCTAATTTTTAGCAAGTAGGTATAAAACTGAGACCATCCATACAAGAATGTATACAGGTAGTTTTAGAGCTCGATTTGGCAAAACATGGCAATTGAGGCACATACACTTGGAACTAGCAAATCCATTCTCAGATATATAGTTTAGAAACATTTACATGCTTTTCAATGTAAAATTCTTTCTGTCTGCTTGTATATTTGAAATATTTCTTTATTTTTTAAGACAGCATGGTTGGGACATAGGAAGTAAGTATATAAATGAGTGAACAATGAAGCTTGACAGAGGAGCAGGGGTTACTCCCACTTAAGGTCTTACAGGTCATTCTAAGTTTTAGTGATTTCCTCTCTGAAGAGGAAATGCCATTGAGGTGTTCTAAGCAGGATAGTGACATATCTGCTTTCATTTTAGATCAACAATGTGGATGTTGTGTGGAAAAGGGATTGGGGGATTGTAGCAGTGGAAATAGGGAGGACAGTTGGGAGAGTTTGCAATGGATTTGGTAGGAAGGGAGGGCGGGTTGGGTGAAAAGACTCAACATAGTACCTAACACGTGGTGAGTGATCAATACCATAGATATTACTCTTATTGCTCAGATAATCCAGGGATATACAGTCATTTGTCCTTTACTGAGAATGGAATCCCAGCCCTCAATATTTTATTCACATACAATGACCATGCTGTTTTCCTGAAGTTATGTCTTATCTCTTCTAGATTTAAAATCAAAGTTCTCATCATCTGCTTTCTCACTTTGTACATTGATCTCATTTCTCTACTTTTTCACAACAGCCTCTCTGTATACCTGGTCCTATCTTTATAATTTCTTTCAATCTCAGAGTTCCTCTGCATTGTCTTAGCTGCTCTCACTTTCTCCAATGCCCTTCTTCCTCCCCTTTTCCAACCTGTGTACATCATAACTTTTAAGATCTGATTATCTTCTCCATGCTGTGACCAGCTTCTTTGCTCAGAGATTATTTTCTTTGCTTTTTATTTTTTATTTTTATTTATTTTTATTTTTTTTAAATTTATTTATTATTATTATTATACTTTGGTGCCCTGTGGCATAACGTGCAGTTTTGTTGCATATGTATACTTGTGCCATGTTGCTGTGCTGCACCCATCAATCCCTGGCCAGCACCCATCAACTCATCATTTACACTGTGTATAACTCCCAATGCAATCCTCCCTCTCCCTGCTGAGAATCTGGTGTGTGTGATGTTCCTTCCTGAGTCCAAGTGGATCTCATTGTTCAGTTCCTAACTAAGTGAGTGAGAACATGCAGGTTTGGCTTTCTGTTCTGTGATAGTTTGCTAAGAATGATGGTTTCCAGCTGCATCCATGTCCCTACGAAGGACAACCTATCCCCTTTTTTATGGCTTCATAGTATTCATATGGATAGATACTGCACATGGTGCAGTATTATGGTTGCATAGTCTATATCATACATGGCTGCATAGTATACATGTGGTGCATATGTTACATTTTCTTAATCCAGTCTGTCACTGATGGACATTTGGGTTGATTCCAAGTCTTTGCTATTGTGAAATAGTGACACAATAAACATACATGTGCATGTGCCTTTATAGCAGCATGATTTATAATCCTTTGGCATACCCAGTAATGGATGGCTGGGTCATATGGTACATCCAGTTCTAGAGATCCTTGAGGAAATTATACTGTTTTCCATAATGGTTGAACTAGTTTATAATCCAACAACAGTGTAAAAGTGTTCTATTTCTCCACATCCTCTCCAGGACCTGTTGTTACTCTGACTTTTAATGATCGGCCAATCTAACTGGTGTGAGATGGTATCTCATTGTGGTTTTGATTTGCATTTCTCTGATGGCCAGTGGATATGATGAAGCATTTTTTCAGCGTCTGTTGGCTGTATGAATGTCTTCTTTGAGAAAATGTCTGTTCATATCCTTTGCCCACTTTTGATGGTAAGTTGTTTGTTTTTTTCTTGTAAATTTGTTTTGAGTCTTTTGTAGGTTCTGGATATTAGCCCTTTGTCAGATGAGAGTAGATTTGCAAAAAATTTTCTCCCATCTCTGTAGGTTGCCTGTTCACTTGATGGTATTTTCTTTTGCTGTGCAGAAGCTCTTAGTTTAATGAGATCCCATTTGTCAACTTTGGCTTTTGCTGCTGTTGCTTTTTGGTGTTTTAGACATGAAGTCTTGCCCATGCCTATGTCCTGAATGGTACTTCATCAGGCTTTCCTCTAGGGTTTTTATGGTATTAAGTCTGACATTTAAGTCTCTAACTATCTTGAATTAATTTTCATATAAGGAGGCGAAAGGATCCAGTTTCAGCTTTCTACTTATATGGCTATTGTAGCTTAATTTTCCCTAATCATTTATTAAATAGGAATCCTTTTCCCCATTTCCTTTGTTTCCTTCCTAGGTTTGTCAAAGATCAGATGGCTGTAGATGTGTGGTATTATTTCTTGAGGACTCTGTTCGACCGCATTGGTCTATATCTCTGTTTCGGTACTCAGTATCATGCTGTTTTGGTTACTATAGCCCCTTGTAGTATAGTTCAAGTCAGAAGCTGGATGCTCCAGCTTTGTTCTTTTGACTTAGGATTTGTTCGGCACGCGGGTTCTTTTTTTTGGTTCCATGGCACTCTGCCTTTTTTTCCAGCCCTGTGAAGAAACTCATTGCAGCTTGATGGGATGGCATTAGTCCCATAACAACCTGGGCAGTATGGCCATTTTCACGATATTGATTCTTCCTATCCAAGGAGCATGGTATGTCTTCCATTTGTTTTAGGTCTCTTTTCTTTCACTGAAGATATGGGTTTCAGGTAGTTCTCCTTGAAGAGGTCCTTTACACACCTTGTGTTGATTCTAGGTATTTTATTCCTCTTTGAAGCAATTCGTGAATGTAAAAGTTCATTCCTGATTTGGCCTCTGTTTGTCTGTTACTGGTGTATATGAATGCTTGTGATTTTTGCACATTAGTTTTGTATCCTGAGACTTTGCTGAAGTTGCTTTTATCAGCTTGCTGGAGATTTTCGCTGAGACAATGGGATTTTCTAAATATACAATCATGTCATCTGCAAAGAGGGACAATTTGATCTTTCTTTTCCTAATGGAATAATTCTTGATTTTCTTGCCTGATTGCCTCAGCCAGGAAATTCCAACACTATGCTGAATAGGAGTGGTGAGAGAGGGCATCCCTGTCCCTGTTGGGGCTTTCAAAGGGAATTTTTCCAGTTTTTGCCTATTCAGTATGATATTGGCTGTGGCTACATTAAGTAAATAGTTTTTATTATTTTGAGGTACATTCCATCAATACCGACCATTGAGGGGCTTACATGAAGGGCTGATGAATTTTGTCAAAAGTCTTTCTGCATCTATTGAGATAATTACGTGAAGTTCTTGCTTTTGGTTCTGTTTATAGCTCGATTACTTTTATTGATTTGTGAATGTTGAACCTGCCTTGCATCCCAGGATGAAGCCTAATTGATCATGCAGGATAAGCTTTTGATGTGCTGAACTGCCATGCATTTATTGAGGATTTTGCATCGATGTTCATCAGGATATTGGTCTAAAATTGTCTTTTTGCTGTGTCTCTGCTGTACGGTATCAGATGATGTTGGCCCCATAAAATGAGTTAGGAGGATTCCTTCTTTCTATTGATTGAATAGTTTCAGAAGGAATGGTACAGTTCCTCCTTCTACTCTCTGTAGAATCTTAGCCGTGAATCATTCCCACCTGACTTTAGTTAGGTTTTCATAATTATTGCCCTCTAATCAGAGTCCAAGGCTGGTCTATTCAGGATTCAACTTCTTCCCTTAATAGGTCTTGAAAGAGTGTAAGTGTCCAGGAAATTATCCATTTCTTCTAGATTTTCTAGTTTATCGTATAAAGAGAGGTGTTTGAGTAGTATTCTGATGGTAGCTTGTATTTCTGTGGGGTCAGTGGTGCTATCCCTTTATCATTTTTATTATGCCTATTTGATTCTTTCTCTCTTTTTCTTCTTTTATTAGTCTTATAGCGGTCTATCAATTTTGTTGGATCTTTTCAAAAACCACCCTGGATTCATTGATATTTTGGAGTGGTTTTTGTGTGTCTATCTCCCTTCAGTTCTGGCTCTGATCTTAGTTATCTCTTGCCTTCTGCTAGCTTTTTGAATGTGTTTTGCTCTTGCTTCTCTAATTCTTTTCATTCCTGATGTTAGTGCGTCAATTCTAGATCTTTCCCTGCTTCTCTTGTGGGCATTTAGTGCCAAGCACCCCCTCTACACACTGTTTTAAATGTGTCCCAGAGATTCTGGTATGTAGTATCTTTTGTTCTCATTGGTTTCAAAGAACATCTTTATTTCTCGGCTTTCATTTCGCTATGTACTCCAGTAGTCATTGAGGAGCAGGCTGTTCAGTTTCCATGTGAAGTTGAGTGGTTTTGATTGGCGCTTCTTAGTCCTGAATTCTAGTTTGATTGCACTGTGGTCTGAGAGACAGTTTGTTATAATTTCTGTTCTTGTACATTTGTTGAGGAGTGCTTTATCACCATAGGGTCAATTTTGGAATAAGCATGATGTGGTGCTGAGGAAGAATGGTATATCTAAGTTGATTTGGTGGAAAGTTCTATAGATGCTCATTAGGGTCTCGCTTGCCGCAGATGAGTTCAATTCCTGGATATCCTTTGTTAGCTTTCTGTCTTGTTGATCTGTCTAATGTTGACAGTGGAGTGTTGAAGTCTCCTGCATTATTATTGTATGGGGAGTCTAAGTCTCTTTGTAAGTCTCTAAGGACTTGCTTTATGAATCTGGGTGCTCCTGTAATAAGTATTATATATGATAGTTAATCCTCCTGTTGGGAACTGATTCCTTTACCATTAAGTGTAATGGCCTTCCTTGCCCTTTGATCTCTTGATGGTTTAAAAAGTCTGTCTTTTATCAGACTAGTAGTATTGCAATCCTGCTTTTTTGTTCTCCATTTGCTTGGTAAAGCTTCCTCCATCCCTTTATTTTGAGCCTGCATGTCTCTTTCTAAGTAGAGATGGGTTCTGAATACAGCAGACTGATGGTCTTGACTCTTTATCCAGTTTGCCAGTCTGTGTCTTTAATTGGAGCATTTCTAGTCCATTTTACATTTACACATTGTTATGTGTGAACTTTGATTCTGCCATTATGATATTAACTGGTTATTTTGCTTGTTAGTTGATGCAGTTTCTTCTTAGCCTCAACATGGTCTTTACATTTTGGCATGTTTTGCAATGGCTGGTACTGCTGTTCCTTTCCAGTTTAGAGCCTCAGGGTCTCTTTTGTAAGGCAGGCTCTTAGTGGTGATACAAAATCTCTAAGCATTTGGCTTATCTTGTAAAGGATTTTATTTCCTTCACTTATGAATCTTAGTTTGGCTGGATATGAAATTTGGGTTTGTAAATTCTTTCTTTTAAGAATGTTGAATATTGCCCCACTTCTTGCCTTGTAGAGCCGCCGAGATCTGCTGTTATCCAATACCCCTTTAGGTAACCTGACGCTTCTCTGGCTGCCCTAAGATTTCCTTCATTTCACCTTTAGCGGAATCTTTGCAATTATATGTCTTGAGTTGCTCTTCTTGAGGCATCTTTGTGGTGTTCTCCTCGTGATTTCCTGGATTTGAATGTTGGCCTGCCCTGCTGAAATTCTCCTGACGATATCCTGAAGAGTGTTTAACTTTGGTTCCATTTCTCACTTCAGGCACTCCTGACCAGACGCAGATTTGGCTTTTACATAATCCCATACTTCTTGCAGTGGCTTTGTTCACTTCTTTTTCTTGGTTTCTCTTCATTTCTATTCATTTGATCCCTTTAATCGCTGATAATTTTTCTTCCAGCTGATCTAGTCGTGGTTACTGAAGCTTTCTTGTGATTTGTCGATATTTCTCGTGGTCATGATTTTCATCTCTTTTCATTTCATTTATGACCTTCTCTGCATTAATTTTAGCCATCAATTCTTCCACTTTTTTTTCAAGATTTTTCAGTTTCTTTGTGCTAAGTATAATTCCTCCTTTTAGCTCCTGAGAAGTTTGATGACTGATGCCTTCTCTCACCTCACAAAGCCATTCTCCGTCCAGCTTTGATCCGCTGTTGGCTTATGAACTGCGCCTGTTTCTTGCCAGAGATATCATTTTATTTTTAATTTCCAGCTTTTCTGCCCTGCTTTTTCCCCATCTTTAGGAGCCAGATCTGCCTCTGGTCTTTGATGATGATGTAGGAGGTACTGATGGTTTTAGTGTAGGTGTCCTTCCTGTTTGATAGTTTTCTTCTAACAGTCAGGACCCTCAGCTGTAGGTCTGTTGGAGATTGCTTGAAGTCCACTCTGGTGACCCTGTTTGTTTGGGGGTGTCAGCAGCAGAGGCTGCAAGATATCATTGCTGAATAGCGAAAGTGTACCTTGTCTGATTCTTGCTTTGGGTGCCTCCTCTCAGGGGTGTACTCACCCTGTGAGGTGTGTGGGGTGTCAGACTGCCCTAAGTGGGGATGTCTCCTGCCAGCCCAGGGCCTAGGGACCCACTTGAGCAGGCAGTCTGTCCCTCTCAGATCCTCAACCTCCATGTTGCACCGCCTCTCAAAGCTGTCAGACAGAGTCATTTGCATCCGCAGAGGTTTCTGCCAAGCTGTTAAGCTGAAGCCAAAAGCCCCTGTCCCCAGAGGTGGAGTCTACAGAGACAGGCACGTTTCCTTGAGCTGCTGTGAGCTCCACCTCCAGTTCGGCTTCCCGCAGCTTTGTTACCTTACTTAAGCCTCAGCATGGGCTCTCCCCGCCCTCGCTGCCTTTGCAGTTAGATCACCACAGACTGCTGTGTTAGCAATGAGGAGGCCCAAGTGTGGGACCCTCCTGGCCAGGTGGGATATAATCTCCTGGTGTGTGCCTGTTTGGGTTTAAAGTGCAGCAGATAGTGGGAATTAACAAATTTCCAGGTGTTGTGTGTCTCAGTTCTTGGCTAGGAAAAGGGATTCCTTTCCCCTTGCTAGACATCTTCCCAGGTGAGGCTGTATGCCTCACCCTGCTTCAGCTCAAGGCTGGCAGCAGCTGACCAGCACCAATTGTCCAGCACTCCCTAGTTAGATGAACCCAGTACCTCAGTTGAAAATGCAGAAATCACCGGTCTTCTGTGTCGCTCGCGCTGGGAGTTGGAGACTGGAGCTGTTCCTATTTGGCCATCTTCGATCTGATCTTCTTTGCCTTTTTACAGGTTGAAAATCATCACTCTGAATATGTTTATTTCCAGCTCCATCCCTTGGGCCTCACCTGAGCCTCTTTCAGATCCTCACCACTGAATCCACCAAAACACCTCACCTGTAACCTCTATCTTGCCCCAGCGTCTGCCCTAGTCCCAGGCAGAACTGGGTCAGAGAAAACAATTACATTAGTGCTACTGCCCCTTATCTTCTGCTGTTTGGCAGGGTTGCTTCATACTCGTCTTCTGCCACCTTCAACTCAGATTAGGTGGCAAATCCCATACTCTGACCACTGACAGCACAGTCCTACCCTGACATTCTGCTCAAAACTTTCCTTGTGGTCCTGAGTGGGGGCTGAATGTCCCAGTGCTGATTCCTGCAGTCCCATTGTGATTGTAGGGTTAGAGCTGTCCCCAGCTCCTATGGGACCTCAGATTGGACAACTCCATCATGGCCCTGCAGCTTTTAATCCCTTTTCTGTGAGCTAGTTTGTAGCCTCTGATAATTAGAGGATCCCTTTTGTGTTGCCGATGAATATCTGGTTGATTCCCATTCTTTTCCCAATAGTGCTTACAGCCATACTTTGTTCTTTTCAGGCCTCATTCCTGGAGTCTAGGTCTTTTCCATAAACTTTACCTCCAAAGGCTAAAGACCTTCTGTCTCCTGCAGACCTTGACTAAGACTGCAAGACCTGCAGGGCTCTTGACGGATTCATGATTATTGTAGTCAGTGAGAGGATGGGCTTCTCCAATGGGGATGCCTTAGTGCTGATCATCTGTTTAAATCTGGGTTGGAGATTGGAGTGTTTGCATGAATAGGAAACCTGGCATCCTCAATTAGCTTTGCTAAGCCATTGCTACTACTTACAGCCTGACCTCCTGCATGTACTGCCCCGTGGATGTTCTATTTCCAGCCCTCAACACTACCACTGTTTTGCTGCCCTGTCTTGTGTTAATAACATCTAGGCCTCCCTGATGCATTTGAAGATAAGTCACCAGTATTTGTATTTTTTCAGTGTTTTTGTTTGGTCTCTTTGAATGAATCACTTCTAAATATCTTTCATTTCTAATTCCCTTTTACCATCTCCCCCAATATACTTTTCAAATATCAACTTTATTGAGATATAATTCACACATCATAAAATTTGCCAATTTACAGTGTACACTTTTTCTTCTCCTATTATTCTTAACAAAGGTGTGCAATAATTATAGAATGACCTTAATTAAATGATTGTTGGATGAGTGAGGTAACCTAAGATTCTCACACTAAACTTAGCTGGGGAGTCATTGAATGTTTCAGAGTTGATGTCTCATCAAGACATGGGGATAATAATCTTTCCTTCTTAGAGGGGTTATAAGAATTAAATTATGAACAGAGAGGTGAACCTACTCATTAAGCACACATCTTTTTATGGTGAATTTATTTATTCTGAATGAAGGAGGAAAAGACAATATTCTATTGATAAAAACACATTTGACATTTTTAATCTAATGTAATGTGGAATTAGAAATATTACTCATATGGGTCAAAATATATTTTTCAGCTGCTTGTTTCCATTTTGAGTGGTGTTTATGATTATTATTACAATTGTAATAGTACTGGCAAGTGTGGAAAATACTGCTCAGCTGTTAACAATCATTTAGGAGGCTGCAGTGACATTTTGCAATAACAGATGGTGCTATTCATTCCCTTACCTCTTCCGCATTAAAAATAAGTGACTTAGGTAAAAGTCAAATTGTAATTTTTATTTTTTAAGAAGTTTTTTTAAAAAATTTGAGTAATGAGGGGGCGTGTTTGTGGTGCTAAAATAATTAAGAACTACCATTTAGAAGAATTTTTAAAATGTCAACTTTTATTTTAGATACAGGGGATACATTAGCAGGTTTGTTATGTAGGAATATGGCATGATGCTGAGGTTTGGAGTATGGATTCCATCACCCAGATAGTAGGCATAGTACCTGATAAGTACTTTTTAAACCCACACTCTCTCCCTCTACCATACAGTACTCCATTGTGTCCATTGTTTCCACATTTATGTTTGTGTGTACTTAATGTTAGCTCCCCCTTAGAAGTGAGAAAATGCAGCATTTGTTTTTCTGTTCCTACATTAATTTGCTTAGGATGATGGTATCTAGCTCCATCCATGTTGCAGCAAAGGACATGATTTCATTATTTTTATGGCAGTATAATACTCCATGTGTACATGTACCACATTTTCTTTATCCAGTTTATCATTGATGGACACCGGGGTTGATTCCATATCTTTGCTATTGTGAATCATTCAGCAGTGAACATATATGAGTGCATGTGTAGAAGAATAAGTTGATTTATTCTGTGTGTCTCTCTACAAGACAGAACCTGGGGCAATAAGTTAAAGTTACTGAGAAGACTTTGACTCAACGTAGAGAAGAATGATCTAGTAGTGTTAGTCAACTCAAGAGAAAATGTTGCACCCTAGAAAATGAATGAACTCCAGGTCATTGTAAGTTGACATAGAGTCTGGAAGATGGAGTTGACTTTTGTTCATTGGAGTTTGATCATATTTCTAGGTCCTTTTATCTAAAATATAATTGCATACATTTTTTAAAAGCAGAGTATTATCCGTAATAAACTACAACTACTTTGAGAGGCTGAGGCGGGCAGATCGCTTAAGCTCAGAAGTTTGAGATCAGCCTGGGCAACATGGCGAAACCCTGCCTCTATAAAAAATACAAAACATTAGTCAAGTATGGTGATATGTGCCTGTAGTCCCAGCTACTCAGGAGGCTGAGGTGGGAGGACTACTTGAATCCAGGAGGTTGAGGCTGCAGTGAGCATGATCATGCCAACTGTACTCTAGCCTGGGAGACAGAGTAAGACTGCCTTAAAATAAGAAAGATACAACTACTGTTACTTAAAAGAACTTTTACATTTATAATCAAAAGTCAATTATTATATACATTACCAGCTGCATTAAGACTAGAATGTAAGCTCCAATAACACAAGTAATTAATCTATTTTATTTATTGCTTTTTAGATTACTATTTCCCAAAAAATCTGACTTGTATTACATTTTCAATAAACATTTTCTGAATGAATGAAGAAAAGACACTATCATTAAAATGCATTTGGCATTTTTAATCAATCATTCAAGACGTATTTTTCAGCTGCTTGTTTCCATTTTGAGTAGTATTAATTATTAGTATTATAAGATACTATCTAATTTATTTTTCATTAATTTTAATCTGTTGAAAGGACACCCTGTCACTGGTATTGAAAGTTGAGTAAAATAAAGAACCACTCTTGTTTTTTATGATAATTACATAAGAGAATGTGTAAAATTTTCCTTTTTTTTAAACTTCTACATTTAGTGATTTTATGCAAAGCACTCACTGAATTAATACCAATCTGAGAAGATTTTTGAAAATTTTTTTGCACCTCTGTGTATTTTTATAATGACTTTTCATACATTAAATTAATTGAATAACACTGGAAATATAATTATCACTAACTGCACTATATTTTAAAACCTCTTGTCTGGCGTGTTAGTTACTATGCCAATCAAACAGTTAAAAAGGGAACTAAGATAAACTCTTTGCCTGAATATTGTCAAAAATCAAAGAACTGGAGCTGTCATATTGGTCTCAGCCAATGAATGAACTAAGTTGCTTTAATTGTCATCAGACCATAGTGAAATTTCAGTCAAGGAGTTTGTGTGTGTGTTAGTCAAAATAGAAAACAAACTGACATAGCGTTCATAGATGAACCTAAAAGAGACCACCAAGTTTCTTTGGCTAAAGAACGACCAAATATCAAAGCACTTTCACTACTTTACTGACTAATAAGTGTTTCCAAATTCTTTTGGAAAAAAAAAATTGACTATGAAGACGGTGGGATATGCAACTGCAAGTGGCATCATATTCACAATCTAAGGTGCAAAATAATTTAAGGTGCACTTTTTTTGCCCCTGGTATTGGGCAAAGTAACAATCCTGGATTTACCCATACGTTATTTGCACATCATGTTAATCCGGGTGTTCTCTTCTGAATAATATACTAATACCTGCATAAGAAATGTTCTTTGACAATGTAGAGATTAGATGAATTTCGCAGATACATATTTTTTGGTACCTTGTAATTTAGTCTTGCAACTGTGTAATTAATTAGGCATTCTGAAAGAGGAACATGCCAATTATTGTACAAGCATCAGAAATAATTTATTCATCTGTAGGCTGTCAAAATAAGGTATAAATACTAAAGAATGCTTGCAGAATTTTATCTATGCTGTGGTTATGGTGCCCCAGGGCCAAATTAAGATAGTATCTCCTCCCTGCCATAATATGTTAGTGTATTATAAAGATGTAATTCAACTGTTATAAAAGTCTACAGTGCTGCAGTAATTCTTCTTTATGAAGGTTTTAGAGCTTCAAGCTTCTTTCACTTTGCTACTCTGTGATTCATAGGATATTGCCTTGATCTCTTGAGTTGACTTATACTATTAGATCATTCTTCTCTATGTTGAGTCAAAGTCAACGCATAAGGAGTAAGTAAGCTGATTATCATACAATGAATTAACCATCCTGTTTCAGGAGTGACACATCATAAAGAATGGCGTCCTTCCTCCCCAGCCCTCTCCTGCTCTGATTATAGCCTCTGTCCTCTGTTTGGCTGAGCTCAAATTTCTTCATCTCTCTTAATCCCATCTCACTCATAACAGTGCCTTATTATTTTTTATAGATGAATAACCTGATTTATTACACACAGAGACATATCCCTTCTTTATTCCCTATAACAGAGCATGAAGCCCTTGAGGCAAGATAGGGACCCCACAACACGTTGATCATTCGCAAAATACTTGATCTTTCTTAGCTTTGCCTTGAACTTGGACTCTGGTATTCTGTTAGAGCATTGAGTTACTGCTAATACAGAACGTGTCTTTGCATGGGGGGTTTTAAATGGTGGTTTTAGTTGCAGGCACTCCAGGATTAGCAGGAAAAAATTGGATGATAGAACTTTCTGAACTGTTATTATGGGAAGTCTCCACACCACTTTTGGTCTCAATAATTTTATTTCTGAAATAACCGGCAGGTATTGCTCTTGGTAAGCAATTGGTTTTCTTTTAGCTCTGATCATCTATGACCCCTTGTTTTTATACCTAATAGAAACTCTGTTGTGGTATATCTTCGTAGGATGCACCTATGCTTGAAATATGGGGATATTTAATAAATACGAATCATAATATGATGATAACAGATGATGGGTGATCTTGCCTCATAATATTAATAAAGTACGTGAAATAATAAAAGCTAGTGACCTGACTGGATTTAATTACTTTGAGAGATAATTTTATTTAAAGACTATATTTATCATTAAATAAAATGAAATTTTTGATGTATTCAGTACAAGTCTTGTTTTAAATATTGATCTACTAATAATTTTATTACATGTCACGAGATGGTTTAAAATTTTTGGGATAATTTTGCTTCAAAAATGCAACACAGCAGCTTCTTTTTCTTCTTGTTTGTTCCATTGTTTTGTCCCTGCAGACACTCCAGAGTCCAAACAACCATGAAGCTCATAGTTCAGCATGTCAGTTCCTACTAATGTCACCAGTGGGGCTTGCTCCAATATCAACGCTGTCTGCATCAATCCAGGAACCCCTGAACCCTCAGAACTCCCAGAAAGACTATTCCAGAAGGGCCAGATAATGTTTGTGATAATATTGCTTGTTTCTTCAGTGATACTTCCGTGGCAAAACTCCTGGCTCAGTATTTATTGAATGGGTATAGGTATATAATAACATAGGTATTATATATTAGGAATTACATATATATACATGGAGAGAGTCTATATTTCTATAGAATGATGTGTGTATGTATATATACATATGTATACACATATATATGTGTGTATGCATATATGAGTGCATGTGTATAATATCTAATATCCTATATACACACACACACACACACACACACATATCCCATATATATATGGAATGGGCAGGTAAACTAAGCTCAAGTAGCACGAGAGAGATGTCAGTGTGCTCCAAGACTCTAAAGGCCCTGCTCTGTAGGAAACTGCCTTTTGCTGCAATTCCAATCCAGCTTCTGAGTCAGCGTGACTGTCCTTTCTTTACCCGTCTGGGCTCTGACTTCTTTTTCTTTTTAAACTTTTTATTATGGGAAATTTAAGACCTGCAGAAAAGTAGAGCAAATCGTATAAAATAACCTCATATTTATATCGTTCAGTTTCAACAAGTATCAACATTTTCCCAAATGTGTTTCATTTATCCTCTTTCATTCACTTTAGGTCCTTTGACTCGCAGGTAACTCCGCATACTTCTCTATCTGATAAGGACATTTTAAATAACATCACCACTTTTCTGTTACCATACTTATAAAAATTAACAGTAACTCCTTGATATTACCTAATAGCCAATCTATATTCAAATTGTCCCTATTATCCCCCAAATTATAATTTTTTGTTTTAATGAGGATCTAAATAAAGTCTACACATTTCTTTGATTGTTATATATCTGAATCTCTTTTAGTTTAAAATAGTTTTTCCTCCCCGCCCACCCACCATTTTTTTTAGATGGCATTGATTTAATGAAGAAACTAGGTCATTTTCCATGTAGAATGTCCCACATTCAGGATTGGGTTGGTTGTTTCTTGCTGATACTTTTTGACTTGTTACTTTATCCTCTGTATTTCCTGCAAGCCACAGGCAAGAAAAATGTATAGGTGATGCATTCTACATTTTACTGCACACAAAGTCTGTTTTTTTCCACTTACTGTGATGCTAAGTCTACAGATTCATGTGGTATCAGGCTGATAGCACTATCATAAAGTTCCTTCACTCTTCCACATAATGGCTTTAGTATCTACTGATAATCTTTACCTAGATTCACTTTTGTTTTCTCATTAAGGGTTGGAAACTGGTGATTTCCTGATTATATATTTCCCTCTACAATTATTAGAGTTCTTTGACAAGGATGAATCAACTATTTTATTACCTTGAAATGCAATCCTTAAATAAAGGACTGCAGAAATATTTCAATATTTCATTTTATTTATTAATTTTCAAGGAGATGAGCTTGCTGCTACTGTAGCAGCCTCCAGTGGTGAATCGTGAGGTTTGATTTTTAAGAGTCAATGTTATAATTCCTTTTTTGATGGTTTAATTTTCCCTTCTGGCCAGTTAGGAGCCCCTTCAAGTTGACTCTTGTGTCTTATTGGCAGAATCCCATTAATCTTTGATAGATCTCTTGCTGAAGGAAGGAATGTCCTAGGAAAATCATCTTGTACTACAAACTTTCTTTTGCCCTCCTGATTCTAATCTTAGCATTTTTCTTTTTGTTTTGCTTTATTTTTGGAGACAAAGTTTCTCTCCGTCCCCAGGCTGGAGTGCAGTGGTGTGATCTCGGCTCACTCTGCCTCCTGGGTTCAAGCAATTCTCATGCCTCAGCCTCCCAAGTAGCTGGGACTACAGGTGCTTGCCACCATGCCTGGCTAATTTTTGTGTTTTTAGTTGAGACGGGGTTTTGTCTTGTTGGCCAGGCTGGTCTTGAATTCTTGACCTCAAGTGAGCCGCCCATCTCGGCCTCCCAAATGCTGGAATTACAGGTGTGATAATCTTAGTATTTTTAACCTTGACTTAGAAACCTTACTTTGTTTCCCTGTGTTTTTCACTTTGGTTTGTTGCTTAGGCTCAGATCTCCCATATTTCTGAGCTCCTGCCATATTACTATATTTACTTCACCTCATACCATGACCCTAAGCCCCGAACCTGGCAGAAAACTGCCATTGCTCTGTGGGTGACATGTTTGGCAGCTCAGTTGGGTTATCCTGGCTTTAAATCCACCCCTCCTCTTTTTCCTGCCATTATGGAGCATCTTCTGGGGGGTCCTGGTCCTTGATACAACTTTAGCAGAGCTGAGGCAATGTGGATGTTGGAGTGAGCTTAAAGAGAAGTAAGAGGATGTGTCTCCTTGTCTGCAAAAGTGAAATACAACATTTTGATTTTCAAGCTGAAAGTTATTTTACCTACCATTTAATCTGGCCTCTTCATTTAATAACTGGAAATACACCTTCAGGAAAGTTGAATATTTTGCTAGAATTTATACAACTAGTTAGTGGCTGAGATGAACTAGTATCAGGCAAACTTAGAAACTTCTACTAAATATCATAGTTTTGAGACTTAAACTTAAGAATGTTTGATTTTTTTTAAAAAGCCTATTCTTTTCCCACATTCGTGCTACCTGTCCGCTTCATAATAACAAAAAGGATTTGTTGCCATGTCACGATAATCATCAGTACCAACATAATCACAAGCATTGTATAGCATGCGCTAAATCCCGGAGAGTGAGATAAGAACTTTACACATGTATCTCATTTAAGCTGCACAACAACCCCATGTGCCAGGTTATATTATTATCCTTATTTTACAGATGAAGACTGTGAAAAGCAGAATTGAAATAACTTGCTCAAGGCAACACTGTAAATGGCAGAGCCAGGTTGGAAGCCAAGTTGTTTCTGGCTCCAGACTCTATGCCGTCCAACCACCATGTATTCAACCTCTCACTTGAACAGCTCTTTAGAGTTCACAAAGCTATTTCATCCACATGAGTCTTTGTGCCAGTATTTTACGTCTACTAGCACTACTCTTACTAATTTTACAGATGAGGACATACACTCAAAGAGGATAAGCAATTTTCCAAGCTAGTAGCTTGCAGAAGCTAGACTCTCCTAAGGTCTGTCTGAAAATTGTCATGCTGATGACTCCTAATATGAGCTGAAGATTAGCAGATGAATGGGTTTTGTCTAATAATTTAAAAGTAAGCCACTGGAAAATTCCTAGGGAGTGTAGTTAATGGAAGAATTTTGAGTTTTAATAGGCTCGGAAAGGAGAAAATTTTTATCAGGAGAATTTAGGCGATTCCTCATTGACAATATAAAGTCAACAATCTACCTGTGTACTGATCTTTGAGGATTTTGGGTTTTTAGCAAGATTTTCTTTATAAGATTCAGACATAAGAATAAGAAAGGATGAGAGTTGTGTGCAAGTTTCTTTACTCCAGTGGTAGGAAAAGCTTAAGCCCAATCATTGCCCAGGATGAAATGTAGAAATTTAACTTCATATTTATTATGAAAAGAATAAATAATAGTGACATTTACACACTTTTGGTGAGGCAAATTACATGTAAGTGGCAAATTATAAATAACAAGCACAAATTAAAATTATAAAGCTGACCTTCATTTTTCTTGAAATGTTTTATTTCAATTTTACTATTTTTATTTAAATTGTTTTTAGGTGACACAAAATATATCTAGTAGTCTTTGTGGAAAATTTTTCTTATTTGTCTCTTAGCCTGTGTAATAACAGCAGCAATTGCAGTGCTCATTGTGTGCCTGGTCAATAAATATGAGGACAACAGTGCCTCTGTTATTATCCATGTACCCCTAGATGATGGGGAACCTAGAATAATCATTCCTGGAACAACCACATTGCCTGTCTCTTAATCTACAGTGACCACCACAACAGAACTAACTACAGCACTTGTACGTACAACTACCACAACAGATAATTCTAAAATTTCAACTGAACTTACGACCATAAGGTCCTCTACCACCATGTCACCTGAACCTGCAGCCAACACAATTTCAACTGAACCTACAAACATAACCTCAGTAACCTTCACTTCAATGGAAGCTATTACCATAATGGAAAAAATCATCAGCAATTCAACGAAATCTTCTACTACAATGAATAATACCACCACTCCAACAGAATTTATCACTTCAGATGAGCATAATAGCACCACAACAGTTATGGCCATGTCAACAGAAGTTATACCTAGTATTACTCCAACAGACCTTACAACAATAACCTCTTTAATGGAACAAACAACTCCTGAACCTACAACTATCCTAACTTCTGAACCTACCACAATAGCCATCCCTATTTCAAGTGAATCTGTAAGTATCACCTCTTCCATTGATTCTGGAACCCATTTAACTATAGTTACTTAAACTGAACATATGTCCACAACAGAAATGGTCACTGTCTAGAAAATGAGTTGTCAGCTGGGATGTTTTCCAATACTGAGACTTTAATCCTTGCTTTTCTTTGTATTCCAAAAGACTTGTAATTGATATCTACCATGGTGTTTACATTTCTACATGATCTCTCTTGTGCTAGGTAACCTGGGAGGGGCGCTAGACTAACTGTCGGAGACACAGTCAACCTGAATCCACAGAACACGGATTGCGCTACTTTTCTTTCCTAGACTTTGGATTCCTGATCTCAAATTCACTGCTAATGGTTCGTTTTAGTCCTTTCTTTTTCCTTTTTTTGTAGAGACAGGGGTCTCACAATGTTGCCCAGGCTGATCTCGAACTCCTGGCCTCAAGCAATCCTCCCACCTCAGACTTCCAAAGCACTGGGATTATAGGTGTGAGCCTTTGCAGGTACCTGGCCTCTTTCTTTATTTTTCGTTTTTTATTGAGGGCTAACATTCATAAAGTTCATTAACGTAACATGCACACACACACACACACACACACACACACACACACACACGCCTGCCACCCACATCAAGATATAGAATATTTCCAGTACCTCAACAATTTTCTCATGTCTTTTCCCCATCAACTTCTCCCAGCCCACTCTGAAATAAACAAATATTCTAATCTCTCTCATCATCTGATTACTTTTGTTCATTCTTGAACTTCATGTATTGAAATCATACATGTCTGATATCTCTCACTAGACATAGTGAATTAATATGCAACATGTTGCTACATGCAATAATAGCTGATTTTTAATTATATATGTATGTCCCTGTTGTTAATACTGTGCAGTACTTCCTTGTATCAGTATACCAAAATTTATTTATAAATTGTGGGCATTTGGATTATAAATGTTATGAATAAAGGTGTCTAAATATTCCTGTGCATGTCTTTTTTGGACATATACACTCAGTCTCTTGGGGGTATATCTAGGAGTGGAACTGCTAGGTCATAGAGTAGATGTATATAGAACCTTCATAGAAACTGCCAAACAGCTTAACAAAGCAATTGTATCATTTTCCACTCTCACCAGTAATAATGAGGGTTCAGTGGATCCATATCTCACCAAGACTTGGTAATGCCAATCTTTTAATTTTCATCTGTCAGTGGGTGATTTTGATCTAAGTTTTGTGGGTATCTAGGCAGTGAGTGCTAATGACATAAGGATTTTCCAAAAATAACGAAACTAGCCCAGCACAGTGGCTTGCACCTGTAATCTCAGCACTTTGGGAAGCTGAGGTGGGAGGATCCCTTGAGTCCAGGAGTTTGAGACCAGCCTGGGAAATATAGTGAGACTTGATCTCTATAAAAACGATAAAAAGAATTAACAGATTGGTGGTGCACACCTGTAGTGTCAGCTATTCCAGAGGCTGAGGCAGGAGAATTGCTTGGGCCCAGGAAGTCTAGGCTGCGGTGAGCCATGATTGCACCACTGTACTCCAGCCTGGATGACAGAGTGAGACCTTAACAACAACAACAACAACAACTAAAAAAACCTACAAAAACAAAAAGAACAAAACTACTTTGCATTCCTCTATTTGTTTTTTTTTTTTTTTTTTTTTTTTTTTTTTTTTTTTTTTGATTAGTTAGCCCATCAGATCAATTTATTTGAAAACTTTAAAATATTCTAATATCATTCTTGGCAAAAAACTGCTAGTTTTATGTATCGTATCTTTGGATGTATGTGTTTGTAGTAGCTAACTTATTTCTTAACTTCTACAAATGCCTAATTTTAAAAAGAAATTTCTGTAAAGAGAAATAAAGAAGGTTTTCTCTGAAGCAAAATGGAAGAGCTTGAAAGAAATGCTTCCCTAAATATCCTTTAACTATCACTTTTAAGTTGCCAAAAGTACATTAAAAATCTCCAAGATTAGATTTATATATTACTAGGCAAGAGAGAAGAAACTTGGTAAATGAATCAATAGTTATTGATTTATTAAGCTTCATCTAGAAAACAGAGTTGGAGTACAGGCGTGGTGGCTCACACCTAAAATCTCAACGGTTTGAGAGACCAAGGCAAGAGGATCACTTGAGCCTGGGAGTTTGAGACTAGCCTGGGCAACATAGTGAGATACTATCTCTAAAAAAAAAAAATTAGAAGGGCATGGTGGCCCACCCCTGTGGTCCCAACTACTTGGGAAGCTGAGATGGGAGGATTGCTCATGTCGGGGAGGTCAAGGCTACAGTGAACCATGATTGTACCATTGCACTTCCCACCTGGACAGTGTAAGACCTTATCTACAAAAAAAAAAAGTGTAAAATATTGTTTAAAAAAAACCAAAAAAACACAAAAAACCAGTATAACACATTGTCTCAAAAAAAAAGAAAAGAAAAAAAATAGAGTTGGAGTCTAAGAAAGTGTTACCCACGCCTGTAATCCCAGCACTTTGGGAGGCCGAGGCAGGCAGATCACAAGGTCAGGAGTTCGAGACCAGCCTGGCCAATATGGTGAAACCCCATCTCTACTAAACATACAAAAATTAGCCTGGTGCGGTAGTGGGCACCTGTAATCCAAGCTACTCAGGAGGCTGAGGCAGGAGAATCTCTTGAACCCGGGAGGTGGAGATTGCAGTGAGCCAAGATCCGGCCACTGCACTCCAGCCTGGGCAACAGAGCGAGACTCTGTCTCAAAAAAAAAAAAAAAAAAAGAGTAATCACTGATCAAAAGGCAAATTAGTTAAACTTGTGATAATGGCAGCTCAAGAATGGAGAGGAAACATGGGGAATACGCGGTAAATATTGACTCCCCTAGAAACCAGCCCATGAGTAACTATTGGTCCATTTGGATATTGTGTTTATATGAATCTTTTGCCTGATTTTAAGAGAAACTCTACGGCTTTTAATATAATAGAAGTAATGCTTACACGTTCTTCACAAAAAAAGAATGCATCATTTTAATGGTTGAGGAAAAGGCCATTTATTTTTTTATTTTTATTATTATTATTTTTTGAGACAAGAGTCTTGCTCTGTCACCCAGGCAGGAGTGCAGTGGCGCGATCTTGGCTCACTGCAACCTCTGCCTCCCGGGTTCATGTCATTCTCCTGCCTCAGCCTCCTGAGCAACTGGGACTACAGGTGCCAGCCACCATGTCCAGCTAATTTTTTGTATTTTTAGTGGAGACGGGGTTTCACCATGCTAGCCAGGATGGTCTTGATCTCCTGACCTTGTGATCCACCTGCCTCGGCCTCCCAAAGTGCTGGGATTACAGGCGTGAGCCACCGTGCCCAGCTAGAAAAGGCAATTAATTAACTTCTCAACTATTCTCTAAAAATCAGAAATTTTGTATTTTTTTTTTTTTTACTCTATGGTACCAAAGGAATAGTTTGAAATTTATTCTATGTATTTATTAAACTAAAATGTTAGTATTGTCTGGAATGTAATTTAATGAGTTAAAATAATAATACGCAGTTAAAACCCATGCAATGCTGGCTTCAGCTACTTTAGAAAGTATTTTTAAAGTTTGATATCTAGGTTTTGGTATAGAATTCTCAGATTTTTGAGACTCATTCTAGAACTTTCAAAACTCAAATATTTCTGATATCTTTGAAAACCAGAAATTAATCTTATATATGCTTTACAAGTCCAATACATAAGTCAAGAAAATCTGGTTTATATATAGACATCATCATGTTTTCCATACCCAAGAGCCAAACTCTTATTTAGTTTTTACAGTTGCCTTGATAACAGAAACAAATGTGGATATGTAGTTTGAAATGGACAGTTTAAAGAACAATTTGAAAGTGAGTGGAGAAGTATTTTTCTTCATCCGAGAGATATACCAAAGCAGAAAGTCATGTTGCTCAATAAGTGTATTTGTTGAATGGTTGAACATCAAGAAAAATACTTCCATCTCAAAAGTAGATTTCCCCCTTTTTGTTTTAGTTTATGTGATCCTCAAAGATGGTCTCCAGATCTTTCTGAATCCTCAGTTCTCTGATGGAATTTTTATTATTTGAAAGCACTCTGGTTAAATAAAAAAGTAATTCCCTTTGATAAGGCATTAATTGATCATGTTGACCTTTTCTTGGGTTAGTAGTAAATTTAGATATGTTTCACATCCTATAAAAACAGTACTATATACAGTACTCTAGAAATTTTACTTCCATCTGGATATTCTGATGTAATGAGGTCAATTTTGACCAATGAAATAAAATGTCACTTGAAAGTTAGATTCAAAAAGGCAAGTTAGGTATTTTTTTCTTCTTGGAGAAATAGTACATCTTACATCATAACTTTTCAGTAAATATACCAAATGCATTTCAGCTGCACTGAATGATATTAGTGACTATTTTTGACCAGTTGATTAAACATTATCCTCAGCTCTCTACTATTCAAATTTTAAAATTTAGAGTCAGAACAGAGCCAGAGCAAAATGGCAGTAAAAATTATGACTTGGGCTGCAATATTTGTGACAAATAACAAAACACTCCTTCAGCAGCACTGTTTTTTCACCACTGATAGACACCACCTGTCATGGTCCACGATGAATATTTCACATGAACCTTCTGCTTACCAGGACTTTAGCTAAAATGTAGCTATCACAATGTCTAGTGAATATGCCACTATCATCATGTCAAATTAAGCTGCAACTACCACTTCAACTGAGCCTTCAAGTTTTACAGCTACCACTATTTCAACTAAATGTACACCAGCAACAGAAACCAGCACATCAGCTGAGACAGCACAACCTCTATCCTCCCTTCCAGTGAATCTATTAATGGAAGTGCTAAGTCACTATTCTCACAGAAACTACAACAATGTGGTGGCCTCCAATAAGTACTTTGATTAAGTTATCTTTGATCATTTCCATAGCTGCTCATATGATAAATTTGAATCTACAAATGCTATCACAGGTGATTTGTTTAGCTAACACAAATACTTCAACGGAGCCTGTAGCAATGGTCAATGATAACAATTTAGCCCATTTCCAAGCACCAGCACCATGACATCAAATCCAACTCATCTGTCTTTTATATTTAATATACCTCCATTTTATTAGAATTGTTATTTTATTTTATAATAGTTTAACAATTTTTCTAAAATTTCAGATCATGTAATTTTCCTAGAAAAAAAAAAATCTAGGAACCACCCTCCAAGTAATTTGATAAAATCTCACAAAGAAATCTTTATTAACATTGGTTGGGTATTCATTACCAACATTGTTTTTGTTTTTATAAAATTAAATGATTCCTCAGTGGGAACGCAGTTTTTATCTGTTCAGAATATTTCATTTAGTATGACAATTCTCTATGTATTGGATCAGTGTACTTACTATGTATGTTTTTTAAGTACCACATTTTGTTTCCTGATGTGTAAAATTATTTTATTTATATAAGTTTTCTTCAGATTATTTTGCTGTTTAGCACCACAGTTGTTAGAATTAATTATTTGCTATTCTTTATGTAACCTTATAGTCACTTAGTTAAATGTCAGACATTTACTATATGTCTATCTCCCAAAATACTGAAGGAGATGCAGAAGAAATAACGATGCAAGATAATCACTAAAATAATTAACGTGAACATGCCGCTTTGTTTACATTTCCTGAATATCAAGGAGGTTTTAATGGATATTGCTTGGGTCTTCCCCAGGCCTACTGTACTATAACCGCAGGAGTGCGGCAGGAATATATGTTTATAAACACCTTCACAACTGATTCTAATGCATAGGCAGGTTTAACAGTCATGGTCCAATCAGTAAATCAATGAAAGCATTCTGACATGCTATATCTTACTGGTGGGTTTGGTGAAGTTGATACAAACTATACAATCTTATTTTAAATCATAAAAAGAAAAAAATCAATTTTTAAGATAAGCAAGAGAAACATGAAAAAATTAATACTACTCTTAATCCAATCTATGAAGAAAGAACTATATATAAATACTGTCAAGAATATAATCACATGGGAAGAAATGTTTCACTTAGATAAAGGAAAAACTTATTTGCAAGCAAAAATTGAAAAAATATATTTCAATATCTATTAAGCTAATAAGAATTAATTTTTAACAGTTCTTCCACTTAGCTCTGCAAGAATACTTTTTAAAAAGTGCTGCCAGCAATTTTAATAAAAGATTAAAGTTGTACTAAAATCTTTTAACTTATATTTTATTAGTATAAATTTCTGTTTCTTTCTTACTAATACAAATACAATTGAAATGATCCAAGTCGTTTCCATCTGTGATGTTACTGTACACAGATATTTGTGGCTGCACTTTTCTATTTAAAAAGAAATGTGTTTTCTAATTTGTAATTTCTGTTATAAGTCAGAAATAATATTCTGGAAATGAATTCAATTTTAGATTTCATAACAATGGTAACTTTCTCCCAGACTTATACTTAGTCAGTGGTAAATATGTATTTGTTTAATAAATGGCTGAGTGAATATTTCAGACCCTGGCACATCCAGTGAATAAAATAATTAGCCAATCAGTCAATTAATCATCAACTCTTTATTCAAAAAAAAAGCTTTGAGCCTCTACTGTGTACTAAGCCATCTACTTGGCACATGTCCTGTTCTTCAAAAATGCTGTTGTCCCTCTCCTTCCTCTCTTAGAATTTCATCTGTACTCTGGGACTCAATCAATCCTGTGTCCTCCACCAAGCGCTGCTCATCTCTCTTTTGAGCTATTTCTTCTTTGACCTCGTATGTCTTTTATTTTCCACCACATTCATTTTACTCTTAAGCTACCCTAGCTTTCATTATTCATGTTTTCCAGTGTCTTATCTTCTTACTGACATAATCATTGTTTTGCCAGTGACCTATATATTTTTTAACGTTTTTACAAAAATTTCCAATTTACAAACAAGTACTTATTATCCAGCTTCAACAACCATCAATGCTTTTTAATACACATTTCATTGATCATCCTATACCAAGTCAGATAACAGATATACAGTCTAAGATTCTCATCTTTGAGGGTCAATTTTTTGGAATCACTCTTTTTCTGGGCACACCTTAGGATAACAGAAACTGGTTTAGGTAATGTAAACAGAAAGGAATACGGTTATCGTGCTGAATATAGTATAAGGAGTAAAATAAAGAAGACTATCTGTAGGTTTTCTCTGACCTGCTGGGTGGTCAGAGGGCTGCAGAAAACTCCTGCCAAGTCACATTTTCCTGCAGCTCCCAAACCAGAGACTGAAAGGTAGAGTGCAGCCTGTCACCACAAAAGCTACCTATTTATTATCTTTGAAGCTTGTATATATCAGACGCCCCCACTGCTGGGGTAAGAAGGGCTGGCATTTCTCTTTGACTTTATAAATCTCATGTGAATACATCTCATTGACAGAGCCTAGGTGTTCTGGGAACGTAGTTCCAGAATTTCAGCTGTTGGTGTAACAGGAGTACAGAGAAGGAACTAAGAATGAATAAGAATGAATGTTAACTGCCAATCAAAATGTCTACTACATCTTCTAGAGGAAGAAAATCACCTACATCTTCATAGTTAACTGAGCAAAATCCCATAAATTACAATTATTTACAGAGTTATGGTAACATGCTTAAACTCAATAATAACAAATAAAATAACAATAAAATTACACACTCTTTACCTACTTAATCAGTACTATATTTAAATATTTTACTCAGCACTGCTAATTATGTGTTTGAACATGTGCTGTCAATATTTTTAGCAAATCAAAAATTTTTCAGCAGTTTGGAAATCAGTTTGTATTAAGGGTGATAAAATACCCTTTGATTGTGTAATCCTACCTTCTGGGAACCGGTCACCTGAAAATAGCTTGGAATACAGATAATAATACCTTCCAGTATTGACATACAAGGCAGAAAAAAGAGTAAACAAAAATTACCACAACAAACATCTGTTGTGCAACTCAAAAACAAAGACTAAAAACTCCAACTTACATATAAGGAGCGTGAAAGAAAAGGTGAAAAAAACAGTATTTTTTTTTTTAATTTATTTATTATTATTATACTGTAAGTTGTAGGGTACATGTGCATAACGTGCAGCTTTGTTACATATGTATACTTGTGCCTTGTTGGTGTGCTGCACCCATCAACTCGTCATTTACATCAGGTATAACTCCCAATGCAATCCCTCCCCCCTCCCCCCTCCCCATGATAGGCCCCGATGTGTGATGTTCCCCTTCCCGAGTCCAAGTGATTTTATACCATACAAATGAGCAAAGTTCTTTGGAAACAATATTGGAAATATATGGTAAAGTTAATAAAATATACACCTGATGATACAGAAATTTCGCTTTTAATTACACATTTAGAAATATTTAAATATTAAATATTTAAAATAAATATTTATTTAAATATTTAATATATATGCCCAAGAAGCCATATTCAAGGCATATTTTAGAGTATTCATAGCCTCATTGTTCATTATGCTAATAAAAGGGAACCCAACTCAACTTCCATTATTAGGACAATAGGTTAATAATCAAATGAAATACTATAAAACATGAAAGTGAATAAAATAGAGTTACAAGAGTCCATGTAATTGAGTTGTATAAATATAATCTGGGTAACTCCACACCTGCATTGAGAAAAAATACAGTATAATAGGATTCATACAAATTTTAAAACATGCAAACTATACTGTATATTTTTAGAATATATTAAAACATTAAAACATCCATGAGATATATAAACACCAATTAAGGAGAGTTCTGATACCTGGTAGGAAGAGAGAAAAGGGCAGGAGGGGACTGTGCTCAGGCCCAGGGACACAGTAGCTCTCATTGCAAGTAAAACAGTGTTATCACTTAAGCTGGGCAATGGGAATGTGGCTATTTACCAATGGGAATGTGGCTATTTATACCTTTTTGTGTGGTTGCAATTTTTGTTAATGCATTTTTTAAAAATGGTGTGGCTGGGACGTGGTATGTGACATGTAAAATAGTGCAGGATGGGGATTCAGAGGCAGGCAGAGGCCGGAAAGTTCAGAGACACGTGGGCCATGAGAGGACTTCGACCTGGGGCAATGGATGCCATTTAGGCATTTTGAACCGGATGGCGATATAAACAGGTTAACATTTTGGAAACAGTATTCTGGCGACCTTGTGAAGAATGAATCAAAGAGGGGCAAACATGGAAGTGGGAGGACCATCATATGTGGTCCTCCTCAGGTGTGAGGGTGGAATCCTTATTTCTATTTCAACATCCAATGCCCAACAGGGGATGTAAAGGGCAGTCAACAGTGTGAATAGATTGTATTAAAATCTAAATTAATTTAGGGATATTTATAATATTTTCTTTTTTAACACTAGGGCCATAAAACTGGTTATTGTACATCTAATTTTCATGTATTCTCTTGCTCCAAAGAGTATTGTATTGTTCATTTCTCAATGCATATTTTTAAGTTCACATCCTGACGTTTCTTTCCTCTTTGCCTGTGTAATCTAGTTAATACCGATTTTCGTTCTAGCCTTTACTCTACCTCCAGACCACTCTTCCTACTTTCCCCCAGTGCCTTGCCTCTTTCTGCCACTCCATGGTGGTCTTTACTTCTCTCTTCTACAATTTCTCCTTCCTTCTCTCTGTCCATCCACGTGCATTGAGGACCTTTAAGATTTCAATGTGAACTTGCCTCTTCCAAACTATCACCACCTTCCTCCCTCAAAGATCACTTCCTTTGTTTTCCTAATATTTTGAACACTGTCCCAGTGGTTAATTCTCACTTCCTCTCACTATCCTGCCTACCTGCCACTCCTCACCAGCTCCTCAGAGCTGAATTCATCACAGCCTTCTTCAGTCCTGCCTTAGTTCCCATCATTGTTCCATATCCAAACCTGACGCCATGAGCCGCTCCAGCTTCATGAGCTCTCGTCTTTTACCACAGCATCCTCCATCCATAGTGAGGTTGATGAAAGGAGCCAAGTCTTAACTTTGAACTATGAGACTACTGGGTTTGCACTGCTCACTGTACGCTGAGCCTGGCTACTGCAGCCCTGAATAGGGCTATGATGTCCCACCGCTGAGCCTTTGCACCCCACTCTAATCCTAGGTTGAGTTGACCCCAATTTCGGGTCCAGATCTGATAACCCAGTTATGGTTCTGTACCTTATGAATCCCAGTTTCTCTATTTGCCCTATCTTTTAAACCTGACATTTTCTGAGATTTTCATTCTGAGCTCTGATTCTAATAAGCAGTCTATCTGCTGCATTTTTTTCATGAGGCCTGGAGCCCTACCTTAATCTTTTTGTGTTCATCCCTGTAAACTAATCCCACTGATGAGTAAACCTCAGCTGCAAAAGCTGGGGCCTTCATGTTCTCAAAAATAAGGCCCACGCAGCTGATTGGCAATCCTCATGCTCTGTGAACGTCCTAACGTTTGTTTCATGCTTGGACAGAACTTGGAGAGTCAGCAAGGATGATGAGACATGTCTCCGCCCTGGGAGTTGCTAAATTCTGTGTTACTTAAAACCTGAATTCCAGCCATCTCTGTCTTCGTGGGCCGGTCTAATTCCAGGTGGCAGCACCACCCTTGCTGTGCTTCCAGTAAATATCCATACCTCCCTGATGAATCTTGATACATGTCATCAGAATCTCTAAAGGTGCCACAGTTGTATGATCTTGACAATGAAGTCAAGCTCTGAGTTGTCTTTCACCTTTTCTCCCTATCCTTCTTAGGGCTCAGTGTGGTATACACTAGACACTAATAAATGGCCACAGACAAGAAACGAGTGGATATCCTGAGAGCCACACACTCTAATCTTGAGTTTGTAAAAGGTCACTGAAAGCATATATGTCTCATCAGAAAAGTGGGGATAGTACTACTTAATTGTAGGTGTTACAAGGATTAGCTTTGGGCAGTGTGGTACGCCCATTGGAGGGGACATAAACATTTCTATAATGTCAGTAATACTATGGCAAAATCAAATCTATGTCAGAGGTTGCCTAAGGGTAGCACCATTTCCTGCGATCCATCAATTAAAGCTATTATTTTTCTTATTTTTTCAAATAGAATTTATTTTTTAGGGTAGTTTTAGATTCACATCAAAATTGACTAAAAGGTACAGAGAGGAAAAATATGTTTTGATGGTCCCTGCCGCATGCATAGCCTCCCCCATCGTCAACATTTCCCATCAGAGTGGTATATTTTTTCACAATTGATGAAGCTGTATTTTCTTCTTCTCATTCACAGTTTTAAAATGCCAGTCATGAGAGTCAGTTTAGTAATGCAAGTCTTTTATGAAATAGTTTTTCAGCACAATGAGAATAAGGAGGGATGTAACTGTCTTTAAAAAATTGTAAACTTTTACACAAATGAGTGTGATGGTGCACAACTGGAGTTCCTGCTCCTTGGCATCCTGAGATGGGAGAGTTACTTGAGCCCAGGAATTCAAGTCCAGCCTGGGCAACACAGTGAGGTCCTGGCTATAAAAAAAAAAAAAATGTAACATTTCTACAAACCCATCATCCCTCATGTGAAAAGCTTGAGTTAGATATGTTTCATAATTCAAAATTTTTAAAATTCGATGAAATATGGTACGTATGTTGCATATTATACAATACATGTTGGTAGCCTGCAACACACATTAATATTTTTGTAATTGAACATATAGATAACCATGCTAATGCTAAATTTATTAAAGACTCAAAATATCCTTGTTTGTTTATATTAATTTTTACTGCCAAATAAATTTGTGCCAAACATTCAAATTAATTTTCAGTTTGCAAAGCCTTTTGGATTTTTGGAATTGTCTATCAGGGATTGTAGATCCATCTTCTGAAGAAAAAATAGTTTTATTTTGGGTCTCTCCAGATAGGAGGACCAGGGTGTAAGTCAGCCAGAGAAACAAGGAAAATTTTGGCTCTATAAGAGAAAGAACTTTCAAATAGCAAAGGTCATCCAAAAATGGAATACCAACTTTTAGGTAAGTCATGAATTCCCAGTCACTGTCCTCAAACACAGGTGAATTATACAGTTGCCTTTTATTCTGTAGAAGTTGATATATATTTATCATTATGGTCCTTCCTCTAATTCCAACATACAAAAAGCTGAAAGAGAACATTTTCTTTGGTTGAACAAAAATATTAACACTTTAAACAAATTTGAAAATTAAAATCAAAAGTCAAGCTTTCATTAACAAAGAATAGAGTGTCAGCAGAGGTCTTGTCTGTCTTGGTTGCTGCTAATTTGATATCCAGGTTTCAGATATGCCTGTGATACATTAGGCACTCAATAAACAGTTGGGAATAAATTAATGGAAGACTGTGCTTTGTCAATACAACCATATTTACAATTTATAAGTAAACTTTACATTTGGAATTAGAAAATTCAATGATACAAATCAAAACATGTTTTCTTCCTGAAGTTTCTATTTCGAATAGGACTAATTATTCTAATCCAATTGTATTGCTTAAATACTTTTTCATTACTTTTGATTCAGTAAAGGAATAATTGGTTTAAGTATTGGCTCAGCTTTGTAAACAATACAATAAAGAACATGCTAAATGTGTTGTGAAAAAATATATATGAATTTACAGAATGTTTCAGTTTTTATTTTTACTTTTAATGATTGGTTCAAATTTCTTTGGTAATTTTGACAGGGCAGTTTGGAAATTTATTGTTCAGTTTCTATCTTTTTCACAAGGCTCTTTCATGCTATTTTGGTTGCATGCCAGCATTTTACTTAGGCTTTGAAATTCTGTGTCTGACAAAAAGATGAAATATAATAACCCCTTTCCCTAAAATGTCTAAAATCATTGGTCTACTGATAAACTGAGAGCCAGCATGACATGGCTGAAGCTGTCATGCTGGCTCTCAGTTTATCAGTAGACCAAAGAAATAATAATCAGAGCTTACCAAAATTTCAGGTAAGAAAATTTTTGAGTAAGATGATTTTTAAAAATCAACTTTGACCTAGGCTTTGAGACAACAGCCAATTCACTTCTTTATTGGATGACCGAAAAACGGCCTCCTCCCCTTGCCACCTTAGAGTGCAAAAAAATGGCCAGCTACCAAAGGACTTTCAGATTTCTTTTTTTCATTATAAATCCCGCTCAGACCAAAGATCCTTTATTGGCAACTCTAACAGGGTAATGAGAGGTATCCACGCTCTCTGTCATTCTAACAATTCAGGTGTGCTCTGCTTTTTCTGTTAAGGTTTAGATTGAGGAATTCAAAGAATTTTTCCTCATAATACAAGGTGAAGAAATATTCTTTGTAAAATAAAGAAAAATCTGACTTTCACATGATATATTTAGCTACAGAATAATGTGTTGTCTTATTTTTATGTTACTGTTTCTTTTAATTTTAAATTTTAAAATTTTCTCCAAAATTTTGTGACTGAGTCATGTAACTGCTTGGCCAGTTAAAGATTGTGAGGGTGAGACTCCAGTGACAAGAATAATCTTCCACTCTTTATGCCACTGATGTAATGTATGGATGCCATCAATAGTAATGGAGTTTCACTTCCACCGTGGCTATGTGGCTCTAGTGACAAATGAAATGTTTTTGCAGGATAAAATTGTAGTAATATTTTAAATAATATACAATTAAATGTATATTATTGGTTTAACAATGATATTCTTCTGATTTTCAAATGAATCAAAAAGTCATTCAAAAGTCATTTTTAATATTATTGACACCTTCAACCCATGTTCGTCCCTTGTACCCCATGGCTATACACTGGCTGTTTGCTTTCCTTCAAGAAGAGTAAATCTTTACGTTTCTGTTTCACTTTTTAAATTGTGGTAAAATACACACAACACAAAGTTCATCATCTTACTCATTTTAAGTATACAGTTAGGGGTATTAAATACATTCACAATATTCTGTAACCATCACTGCCACCCATTTCCAGATCTCTTTTTATCATCCCAAACTGAAATTGTATATTCATTAAACAATAACTCCCCATTTTTCCCTCCTCCTAGCCCCTGGCAGCCAACATTCTACTTTCTGTCTCTATGATTTTAACTATTCTAGGTATGTTATATAAGTGAAATCTACACTATTTGTCTTTTTTGTGATGACTTATTTCACTTAGCACAATGTCCTCAAGTTTCATCCATGTGGTAGCAAATCATCATATTTTAAACTCTTCTTTGGAACAATTTTTCCCCAGTTTTTCAATTCCTAGACAGCTTTCCATGTTCTTTATATTCTACAGTTCAAAGGTAAAGCTTACAACCTGAAGGTATTGAATACATTTATAAGAGATTAAACTTTAAAAGATTAAACTTTAAAAATATTCCGAATCCAAAAGTGTCACATACAAAGAGAATAGGAATTTGTTTTTTATTATGGAACTTTGTGCACTACAAAAATACCTGGCACACTTTTGACACTCCATATTCTCACTTGTTGAGTGAATAAACCAATACGAGAGTTGATCATTTTGCAATTTAAGACAAATTAGATTTTTTGACCAAAATAAAAAAACTCTCTTCTTAAAGATTTTCAATATTCCATCACTCCTTTGACATTATTGCCTAAATCATTGATTCTAATAGTTTTTAATGAGTGTGGATTGCTTGAGCAACTGACAAAAGAGACACCAACCCAGGGACTGAAAAGGTGAAGTTTCCCTGAGGTCATGGGTACCTAAGAGATGGTGCCAACAAGGGGAGAGAGACATTCGTGCTTGAGTAGGAAGCAAGCAATGGTAAATTTCTATCTCAGAATGTTTTTCTGGGGTCAGTCCTAAAATAAAAGGTGAGTTCCTGAATGATGGGGCCAAAGAGGAGAGATGGAAGAATAATGTAAGGTTTTCAGAGGGAGCAGTCACAATCGCTCTTAGAGAAGTATTGGTTTTCTTGCATCTTTCTGCAATTAACATTTCATTTCCTCCTCTGAGGTGGATCCTGTTTTAGTGAATAATTAGTATTTAGTTTAATCCACACTTGTACTGATGCATCATAGTTGATTTCCACCAGTGTTTTAATTGTTTCCTGGTTGCAGATATAAAGGGCAATGAACAAATTGAAAAATATTTTTGGAGAGAAGCTTGTGATATTGGCAGCTCTAGAATGGACAGAAAACATGGAAAATACATACTGAACGTTGAACACTCTGAAAACCAGCGGGTGAGTATCCTTGCTCCATTTTGATAGTTTGCCTGTATTACAATTTCATTTTCAGAATTTAAAAGCAATTTAATCTCTTTATTACTATGTAGCCAAGATCATAATTTTGCATTCTCCTCCAAAATAAAGAGCAACCCTGTATCAATTTTTGTGCTGTAACTTTCATGTTTTATTTTGCTATGTTATATATTTAGGTATTAATTTAAATATGTATAGATATAAAGTATTAGAAATGTTTCTATGGCCATAGGATATACAAATAGACCCTTTAACTTTCTATATACACCTTCATGTAAACATAAACTGATGTCAGTATTTATTAAGCTCCATTTTTACAATTTAATGCTTAGAATTTTTAGACTTGTCAGAACTCAGATTTCTAAATATGCTGAAAAACCAGATATTAATCCTAGATATTAATATTCCTAAGAAAGAAATCCTCCAAAAATACCATGTCAAAATAAGACTATTTTGTCTGCTTTTTAAAAAATATTTTATACCAAAAACCAAGCCTTCAGTGTATAGTTTCATAATCATATATCTGTATCATATACAGATTTTATTTATCTATTTATATCCAACCAAATAACCTTTGACTTCAGAAAAAAGGAAGGACATGTAATGAAAATTAAAATGGTGAGTTAAAATTCACTGCCTGAAGAATGAATGAAACATGTGTGAAGAAATAGCTTGCTTTTGTCATATGGAGCTGTGGTAATCAGCCTGTATAACTCACGAGATAAACCAAAGAAGAAAGTCTTGTTTCTCAGTACGTGTTAATACAAAACTCCTATAGAGGATTTCTGGTTCACCAAAAGAAACAAGATCTTCAGTCCCTGGGCTGGTGTCTGGAAGTTTGCTTGGTCAGTTGCTCAGGCAACCCTGTAATTGGATCTTCAAGATGTCCAAATACTCAGATGGAAAAAAAACATATACTTGGCCAGGTATGTATCATCTTGATAGTTTTTCTAGATAATAGCAAATGTAAAGATGTTTACAAATATTAGCTTACATTGTTTTTTTTTACAGCATATATCTGGATAGCTGACTAAATATTTTACTTTATTATATTATTCAGGCATAGATACGACAATATTTTTCTCTTCAGACCAAATTCAATGATGGAATTTTAAAAGTATTTGAAGATTATAAACACAACAAAAATAAATTTTGGTGTCTTTGTTTTTCTGTTAGGGATCTAAGAAATCTCAAGTTAATTCTTATAAAGTTAGGGTAAAAAACTTATAGAATGTACTTTAGTAAGTACAACTAACGCATTTCAGTTGCCTGTGGCCATTATTAGCTAATGCGGATTATGCTAATGCTGGTTAAACATTATTTACAGCTCTTCAACTCTTCCAGTTTGGAAAAGAGACTCCACCTGTACTAAGAGTCAGAGCAACTTGACACAGTAAAATTATTACTTAAGCTGCAAACTAGGCCTAGATCACAGATTCCCCATCCTTAGTGTAGACCCACCCATCACCTTCCTCTCTGAAAGGGCTAGGATTCTAACAGGGCCAGAAAATTCTGGGAAACTGCCCCGCTGAGTGAGTTTCACTTTGTTTGCAAAGTGCATTAAAATGTTCAGGTTCACCAGCCACAAGCAAATCGGATGTAATGAAAACAACAGGATCAGCATCTAGTTAAATAAGCAAGGGTATTAACAAAGGTAAATTCAACTTCTTCAAATTTGCGTAATTAATATTAAGTAGAATTTTGTTTATTCATATTTGATAAACATGGGACTGATATCTATTTCTTTGATATTATACTTACAGAAAAACTTAACTTAGCTAATTGTCTACTGCCAGGAGTATCCCATCTTATTTAATGATAATTTTATATTTTTGTATTTTTAATGATAATTCCTAATGGGTCAATGATTATATACCATTCTGGTTTGACAATTTTCATGGAACTCACTGGTTCATTGGCCAGTAATTTCTATAACTATTAGTAATGGGTTATTAAATCAACCGTATTCTCCTTTTGAAGCTGATTGAGGAGTGACCCAAGATCACCTTGATTCACAGCTAGAAAGTAAACATTATCTACTTGTGAGATGAAGAGCCTTAGATAATTCTACATTATGTTTCATATGTAATAAAACTTTTGGCTGGGTATAGCAGCTCATGCTTACAATGCCAGCACCTTGAGGGGGCAGAGCCAGAGGATTGCTTGAGCCCAGGAGTTCTAGACCAGCCTGGGCAACATATGGAGACCCCATCGCTATGAAAAAATAACATCAAAAATAATTAAATGAGCATAATGGCATACGCCTGTAGTCATGGCTACTCAGAAGGCTGAGATGAGAGGACTGCTTGAGCCTTGGGAGGTCAAGGTTTCAGTGAACCATGATTGTGTCACTGCACTACAGCCTGGGTTACAGAGAGAGATCCCATCTCAACAAAACAAAACAAAACGAAACTAACAAAAAACATTTCCACAAGATCCATAAATTCCTGAATCTACTCCTCTCTCATATTCACTTTATCTTATCCTTCCCCTCTTTTAACACACCCCTTCCCTGAAGTCTTTCCCCGCCAACTCAGTCATTTTCAATCCATATTCACCTCTTCTGAATAATTTACAATTATTGCATTTATTTGTTAATTATACACTAACCTGTTTTGTCTCCCTGTTAGCATATAGACTCCTTGAGAGTAGAAACCTGTATTGTTGTGGACTGTTTTTACATTGCTCTGTGCCCAAGAGGGACCCAGCAAAAGCATACTGTAAATTTGACCAATGGTTTGTCTTCTGTGTCACTGTCATAGGCTTGCAAGTTCCATTGGATAGAGCATGGTATGAATTATATAAAGCAGTCACTTTGTGTAAGAATTTTTCACTAGTATCATGTAGTATAGTATATACTACATTACTATACTAGCATAGCATGGTGTAGCATAACAATATACTATTCCTAGTATAGTGTAGTGGAGTACATGGGCCTTAACACCAGAAGGTCCGAGCTCCCATGCTCGCTGTTGTGTCATAATGACAAATCATTTCAACTCTTTTTACTTCAATATTTTCATTTCCAAAATGACCTGAGCAGGTTGTACCCAATAAGATGCAAGGACTTCAGCTCACCATCCTCTTCCTTATAGAGGCTTCTTAATATATGTTCCACATATGGCAGCTTGCAACGTTAAGGATATTCAATCCATTTGTGTAATATGAGGATACACATTCCTGAACTAGAACTTTAGTAACTTACCAAAATTAGTTAAAGTATAATATATAATAAATGTCTAGATGTTTTTTTTTTATCTTCAGGGCATGAGAAAACATTTATTCCTTTTAAAAGTCATACTCTTAGGTATGTTTGATAGAAGATTTTATTTTAGCAATTCAACGCCATGGTTTCCTAGGCTTCCTACTCACTTCTAGTCTGCCTTTGTAGCCAACCACATGTCCAAATGACCAAGAGGCTCACAGTTCCATACGCTGGTGTCCACCTTCAAATGATATAACCAGTGATGTCTCTCCCAACTTAACTGGGGTCTGCATGAGCCCAGGGGTCCTTGCACATTCAAGATGTCTACAATCAGAATCCGGTAACACACAGGTAATGTTTAGCACAGGAGCTTTTATTCAGGTTGGGATGTGCTCTATAAGGGCATGTACTTTGCCTATTATTTCCCAAGAAATGTATTTAATTACTTAATTCATTTACATTTGTATTAAGCATCTGCTGTATTCTCAGTATAGGTACAAGTCACTGTGAGGTAATTCACAAGAAAATAAATATTTGCTAGTCTCTGTTTTCCAAGAGCTAATGTTCTAACTGGGGACTCAAATATCCATTATAGATACAAAACATACATGAAAATCAAAGGAATAAGTGTAAGGTGCAAATGCAAGGTTAGGGAGGGGCGGGTGAATAAGAATGTTGGCAATATTAGGGTTTAATTCACCATTAGGCTCTGATGGGAGACTGTCATATTTAAAGTTTCCCAGGTCCTATTACTTTGGTGATCACCTTATTTTCTTACTCTGTGCAGCCTCTGAACCTGTGTGTGCCACTTTCTTTAACTCCCTGGGTTCTGTCCTCTGGTGTATATGACCTTGACACAGAAACCTTACTGTTCTCTGGAGTGTCTCCACTAGCGTTGGAGACCAGACTTGGCTCTCCTTGGTTCCTGACCTCATGTCCTGTAGGCTGAATGAACTTTACCTCGTGACTGTATCTTTAAGTCTTCAGCCGTTGTATACAAATTTAACATTGACTATAAATTACCAATATACTTCGTAGTTTGGTTTGGTTCCACAAACTCTGGCATTCCTTCCTTTCCCTGCTTAGTCTTGTTATAGAGACTTAGTAGAGAGCCTCTGAGCCTTGTTTCTTGATTCTGGACAAAACAACATGAACTTTATACTGTTTCTGGGACAATGTGAAATAATAAATAAGCTCAGTAGGATGGAGTTAGAAAATGTTTCTTCTTGTTTGCAGAGGTAAAGTAATCCATATCAATCATGGAATTGAAGGAGGCCTTCAATAACATCAAGTCTGCTGGCTCTTTTTTTTTATTTTTATTTTTTATTTTTTGTTTTTTGAGGCAGAGTCTCACTCTGTAACCTAGGCTGGAGCGCAATGGCACAATCACGTCTCACTGCAGCTTCACCCTTCTGGGCTTAAACAATCCTCCCATCTCAGCCTGCCAAGTAGCTAGGACCACATGCATATGCCACCATGCCTGACTATTTTTTGTATTTTTTGTAGAGATGAGGTCTTGCCATGTAGCCCAGGCTGATCTCAACCTCCTGGGCTCAAAGGATCCACCCACCTTAGCCTCCCCCAATGGTAGGATTACAAGCGTGAACCTCCATGCCCAGCCTCTGCTGGTTCTTAAACTTGACTGCATATTAGAATCACCTGGGGACTGTTTAGGACAAACCAAATGCCTGAGCCCCACCCCAGACCAATTAAATCAGAAACTCTTGGGGGTGGGGCCCATGCAACAATAGTTTTTAAAAGCTACCCAGATGAATCTAATGTACAACTAGTGATGAGAATGGCTGATCTAGTCCCGTTAAATTATTTAACAATTAGGGAAAATATGGCTCAGGAAAGTTTAGAGAGTTGCTAGAACTCACACGGTTTTTGCCAGAAGGGGCCAAAGCAGGAGGAGAACATAGTTTCCTTCTGTCTGATCATGCGTGTTTAATGTCACTAAAGGGCTCTTTTTAAGTTTGTGTAATGCAGTATTATAGAATCCTCTCCCAGATGTACATAAGCCTTTTTGCCACTTTCTTTTCTTGAACCTCGTTTTCAGTGCCTCCCATCAAGGAAAGAGGATGTTATTTGTCCTAGGGTTAACTTGGTCTTAGTGGCCCTCATTTCCCTGGCCTTGGTGACCATTGCCCTCATTCTTTTGCTGCTGTCTTGGTGTCATCAGGCTTTTCATGAAACTCTAGTCTTCCAACAAATACCGTGGCCCATGTTTTGTAATATTTCAGACCTACTGTATTCTGTCTGAAAGGTACAAGTTTTGTATTCTATTCTTTGAAGATCTTGCTTTTATCCAGGTAATTATGAAATAATCTGTTGGACTCCAAAGCCCTTGTTTCTAAATTCTATATTATACTGCATCAAAACCAAATATAATATTTTTGAAAAGTGGTAACTTTATGTATGTTATTTTTAATATTCTCAACAACAATATAAGATATAGTGCTCACATTAAAAAAAAAGGTAGGAGTGAGAGAGGGAAGAATAAGAGGAACACAGAGGATTTTTTAGGGCAGTGAGACTACTCTGCATGATACTATAATGGTAAATACATATCATTATATAGTTGTCCAAACCCATACAGTATACACCACCAAGAGTGAACCCTAAAGTAATCTGATAATGGTATATCATTGTAGGTTCATTAATTGTAACAAATGTTCTACTCCGATTGGAGAAGTGGACAATTGGTGAGGCTGAACATGTGTGACGGCAGGAGGGATATGGGAAATCTCTGTATTTCCTGCTTAGTTTTGCTGTCAACCTAAAACTGCTCTAAAAATAAAGTCTGTTAAAAAGACAAATGGAAAATAGGATAAGAGAAGATGAGACTTTGCAGATTTGTCTTTCTTCTAATGTAAGGGACAATTATTTCTACCTGCATGAAAACATGGACTTCAAGCCCAACTTTCAGAGACACATAGTGACTCAAATGATGTTAACGCAATAAGTTATAAGTAATTTAAAAGAGATGATAAATTACAAGCAGTTTTGTTTCTCATTGCTGATATTTTTATATACATGCTTAGGTAAAAGAGCATTGCCGCAATGACTGGTCTATGTGGAAAGTCTTCCTGGCTTGTCTCTTAGCCTGTGTGATAATGACAGCAATTGGAGTACTTATAGTATGCTTGGTGAATAACAAAGGATCTGCCAATTCCTCCATTGTTATCCAACTATCCACAAACAATGGAGAGTGTGAGACTGTCAAACCTGGAACACCCTCTCCTGCTTGTCCACCTACAATGACCACCACTTCGACTGTACCTGCAAGTACAGCCACTGAAACTACAACTTCAACAGCTACAACTGCCACCACTTCCACAGAACCTACATCTGCTGCAGCTGCCAATCAATTATAATTTGAACAGCCACAGTCATCACTTCAACTGAAACTTCAGCCTCTACCACTTCAACTCAGTTTGCAACTATAACAGCTACTCCTATCACTTCAAGTGGAACCATGGCTGCAGTCACTTTAACAGACTCTAACTGTTACAACTTCAACAATATCAAGTCCTACTTCAACTTAAACTTACTTGACAACTCAAACAATCAGCACTTCTACCATCTCTGACTGAATCAACAACTACATTCCCTTCAACTGAATCTGCAACTACTTCCACTTAACCTATAACTACTGTAACTTCTACTTAGCCTACAGTAACAATGCTCATCACTCTTTTCCAACAATGTATAATCTCCACCTATTCATCTGAGGACTAAGCTCTGATTTTTTATCTTGCCCAAATTCCTTTCTAGGGGGTCTGGGGAGTCATGCCCTACAAACCATACATTCTCATCAGATGGGTTTTATTTAACCCCATATATTGTGACTTACTTTCTAATCTGACTCTGGCATAACAAGGGCAAAAAAATCAAAATGTTTTACCCCAAAGTATATTTCCTTGCTATACCTTGGAATTGTCCTGCAAAGTCTCTTGTGGAGGAACTCCACATTCTATAGAGAACATCCTTCCCCCTTTGTTTTCCTTCCTTCCTTTCCAGATCCAAGAGATAATCAACTAAGAGCCAGGCACCCTTTTAGGTCTGATAAGAAACATTTTACAACCTGCTCTCTCTCTGAAGTCTGCTTTCTGAGAGATTCCTCTGAACAATAAAACTTGATCTCCACAATCCTTTATCTTAACCTGAACATTCCTTTCCATCGATCTCAGGTCTTCAGATAAACTAGACCAATTATCAACCAGAACATGTTTAAATTTACCTCTAGCCTGGAAGCCCCCACTTTGAGTTGTCCTGCCTTTCTGAACCAAGCCAATGTATTTCTTAAATGTATTTGATTGATGTCTCGTGCCTCCCTAAAAATATATAAAACCAAACTGTACCCCAACCACCTTGGATACATGTTCTCAGGACCTCCTGAGGGCTGTGTCCTGAGGCCATGGTCACTCATATTTGGCTCAGAATAAATCTCTTAAAATATTTTACAGCATTTGACTTTTTTTGTCAATACATCCAAACCTGCAACCACAAATGCCACCACTACCACTTAAAATTTGATAGAACTAGCATCAGTCATCAAAATGACCTGTTCTATATTAAGTTAACTTTTAGTTATCACCAGTAATATTAGCCTACAACTACTCCCCACACTGGCTCTTCCCCAAAATTGAAATTGTACAGTATCTGAGTCTAGTTCTAGCCAACATAACATTATTGCCAACATTAAAAGCTTCTGCAAAGCAAAGGGAAGGAAATGAGAAGGCAGCCTGCAGAATAGGAGAAAATGTTTGTAAATTGTATATCTAATAGGTGGTTGATATGTAAAATATATCAGGAATTCACATAACTCAATAGCAAAAAAAAAAAAAACCTGATTTAAAAATGGGCAAAAGATTGGAATATACATTTTCCCAAAGAGGACATACAAATGGCCAACAGGTATGTGAAAAGGTGGTCAACAGCACTAACCATCACAATGAGATACCACCTCACAGCTGCTAGTTTGACTGTTATCAAAAAGTAAGTAGATAACAAGTGTTATTGAGGATGTGGAGAATAAGGGACCCTTGTACACTGTTGGTGAGAATGTGAATTAATACAGCCATTATGGACAATAGTGTGGTGGTTCCTCAAAAAATTAAAAACAGAACTACCATATGATCCAACAGTCCCACTTCTGGGCATGAAATCATTGTCTTGAAGATATATCTGCACTTCTATGTTCACTTCAGTATTATTCACAATAGTCAAGATATGGGACTGATCTAAGCTTCCATCAATGAATGAATGGATAAAGAACATGTGATATATATAAAATATTTGTCTATATTCAGCCTTTTAAAGGCTGAATAGTATTCCATTGTGTGTGTGTGTGTGTATATATCTATATATATACACACACACAATTTATCATATATATGATAACTATGTACTATATATGTATGCACAATGGAATACTATTCAGACTTTAAAAAGAAGGAAAGCCTGACATTTGCAACAACATGAATTAACTTGGAAACTATTATGCTAAGTAACATAGACCAGACACAGAAAGACAAATATTGCTTGATATCACTTACATGTTGAATCTAAAATAGTCAAACTTAGAGAAACAGAGAGCAGAAAGGTGGTTGCCAGTGGATGGGGAATAGAGAAAATAGGCAGATACAGATCAAAGGGTACAAACTATCAGTTATAAGATCAATAAGTTCTAGAGATCTAATGTACAATATGGTATCTATAGTTAATAATAACGTATTGCATATTTGAAAATTGCTAAGGTAATAGATCTCAAGTGTTCTCAATCCAAACACAAGAAAAATTATAATTATGTCAGGTGAAAAATATGTTAATTAGCTCCATTGTGGGAATCATTATAAAGGTATATTTATATGAAAACACCATGGTGTATTCCTTGAATTGTTGTGTTTATGAAAAAACAAAAACATGTTTTCCACCTTAAGTATATAAAATATACAAATTTTTCATCAATCATACCTCAGTCTTTAAAAAATAAATTAATATCAAAAAAGAAATATGTTATATCAGTAAATATAATAAAAAGAGATTATATTCTCCATCAATAAAAATAAAAAATAAGAGAATCCATAGAATCTTCAAAATAGCTTCTACAATTAACAAGTTGAGTAAAGGTGTAGGATACAAAGTCAACAGACAAAAATTAATTGTATTTCTATATACTATTGGAGTTGCTAATAACATTTACAGTAGCATGAAAACATGATATGCATAGATATAAATCTAACTGAATATGTGCAAGAGCTATCTGCTGAAAACTACAAAGCACTTTTGAAATAAATCAGGGAAGACCTAAATAGAGAAATATACTGTGTTAATGGATTGGAAGAGTCATGTTAAGATGTTCGGATTTCTCCATATTGGTCTAGAGTTTCAATGTAACCCCAATCAAAATATCAGAAATATTTTCTGTGAAATCAAGAAACTAGTTTTTAACTATGTGGAAGGGGGAAGGAACTAGAATAGCTAAAACAATTCTGAAAAAGAAACGCTGAAAGAATCACAGTAATGATTTCAAGACTTACCGTAAATTGTAGCAATCAAGAGTTTTATATAGGTAAATGGAAAGAAGCATAGATCAATAGCCCAGAATAGAGAATCTAGAAAGATCTACAAACATATGGTCAATTCAACTTTCACAAATGTCCAAAGGTAATTCAATGAGAAAAGAATAGTCTTTTCAATAGTTGGTGCTGAACAATCGGGCAATTTTATATACATACATACATACGTACAACTGTCTAATTTTTCAGTGTATGTAAATATGCATATGTCTTTTAAAAAGATCCTTGACTCATAATTCCCACACTTTCAAAAAGTAATTCCAGATATATTATAGACCTAAATGTAAAACCTATAACTAGGAAATTTCTATGAGAAAATCTTTGTGGTTGAGGGGAGGTTCCAAGATGGCCAAATAAGAACAGCTCCAGTCTACAGCTTCCAGCATGAGCAACACAGAAGACTGGTGATTTCTGCATTTCTAACTGAGGTACCAGGCATCACCTCACCTGGGAAGCACAAAGGGTTGGGGAATGCCCTTTCCTAGCCAAGGGAACCCATGACAGACAGCACCTGGAGAATTGGGTCACTCCCACCCTAATACTGCACTTTTCCAATGGTCTTAGCAAACGGCATACCAGGAGATTACATCCCGTGCCTGGCTCAGAGGGTCCCATGCCCACGGACCAATCTACATCAGATTGGTGTACCTGAAAGTGACGGGGAGAATGGAACCAAGTTGGAAAACACTCTGCAGGATATTATCCAGGAGAACTTCCCCAACCTAGCAAGGCAGGCCAACATTCAAATTCAGGAAATACAGAGAATGCCACAAAGATACTCCTCAAGAAGAGCAACTCCAAGACACATAATTGCCAGATTCACCAAAGTTGAAATGAAGGAAAAAATGTTAAGGGTAGCCAGAGAGAAAGGTCAGGTTACTCACAAAGGGAAGCCCATCAGACTCACAATGGATCTCTCGGCAGAAACTCTACAAGCTATAAGAGAGTGGGGTCCAATATTCAACATTCTTAAAGAAAAGAATTTTCAACCCAGAATTTCATATCCAGCCAAACTAAGCTTCATAAGTGAAGGTGAAATAAAATCCCTTGCAGATAAGCAAATGCTGAGAGATTTTTTCACCACCAGGCCTGCCTTACAAGAGCTCCTGAAGGAAGCACTAAACATGGAAAGGAACAACCGGTACCAGCTACTGCAAAAACATACCAAATTGTAAAGAGCATCATTGCTAGGAAGAAACTGCATCAACTAACAAGCAAAATAACCAGCTAACATCATAAGGATCAAATTCACACATAACAATATTAACCTTAAATGTAAATGGGCTAAATGCTCCAATTAAAAGACAAAGACTGGCAAATTGGATAAAGAGTCAAGACCCATCAGTTTGCTGTATTCAGGAGATCCATCTCACATGCAGAGACACACATAGGCTCAAAATAAAGGGATGGAGGAAGATCTATCAAGCAAATGGAAAGCAAAAAAAAATCAGGGGTTGCAATCCTAGTCTCTGATAAAACAGACTTTAAGCCAACAAAGATCAAAAGAGACAAAGAAAGCCATTATATAATGGTAAAGGGATCAATTCAACAAGAAGAGCTAACTATCTTAAATATATATGCACCCAATATGGGAGCACCCAGATTCATAAAGCAAGTCCTTGGAGACCTACAAAGAGACTTAGACTCCCAAACAATAATAATGGGAGACTTTAACGCCCCACTGTCAACATTAGACAGATCAACGAGACAGAAAGTCAACAAGGATATCCAGGAATTGAACTCAGCTCTGCACCAAGCAGACCTAATAGACATCTACAGAACTCTCCACCCCAAATCAACAGAATATACATTCTTCTCAGCACCACGTCACACTTAGTCCAAAATTGACCACATAGTTGGAAGTAAAGCACTCCTCAGCAAATGTAAAAGAACAGAATTTATAACAAACTCTCTCTCAGACCACAGTGCAATCAAACTAGAACTCAGGATTAAGAAACTCAATCAAAACTGCTCAACTACATGGGAACTGAACAACCTGTTCCTGAATGACTACTGGGTACATAACGAAATGAAGGCAGAAATAAAGACGCTCTTTGAAACTAATGAGAACAAAGATACAAGATACCAGAATCACTGGGACACATTTAAAGCAGTGTGTAGAGGGAAATTTATAGCACTAAATGCCCACAATAGAAAGCAGAAAAGATCTAAAATTGACACACTAACACCACAACTAAAAGAACTAGAGAAGCAAGAGTAAGCAAACACATTCAAAAGCTAGCAGAAGGCAAGAAATAACTAAGATCAGAGCAGAACTGAACGAGATAGAGACACAAAAAACCTTTCAAAAATCAGTGAATCCAGGAGCTGGTTTTTTGAAAAGATCAATTTACTGGAATCTACTTAAGAAAGCCATGGCAACATCTCCTGATGGCAGCATCTGTGAGGCTCTTGAAGGTAGGAAGAGAATCTGAGTAATCTTAGCTGCAGATAAAGGAGCATGGGGTTAGTGAAGGGGCAGAAGTATTTGACCTTGTCAGCCTCTGGGATAAGGAAAAGACTCCCAGATATGTTGAGACTGCTGATAGTGCTAAGGACATTAGTAGAGTTTAATAGGGTCTTCAGCTACAGAGGGTCTGGAGTGAAGGTGAATACAGCACCCACCCCAAAATTGTACATGCCCTTCATACAGTGAAGACCGTATGGGTATAGGCCACCAGCAAAGGGTGGAGCTGTCTGAAATCATAGCTAAACCACTTTTGCCCTTTTTCCTGCTTCCCTGCTCCCAACTGGAGGTAGCTAGAGTTGGTAAGAGAGAAGGGGAGGAGGTGACTCAGAGAAAAGATTCCCACACCCACCACGATCTGTGTGCTACCCTTGATACATCCTCAGTATCTTAGACATACTGGAGAAAATAATATGGACCCAGATGGAGAAAGGAAGGAGATGAGTAGTGAATTGAATTTGAGATTAAAGGATTTTTTGTTTTTCTTTTTATTTTTTTTAATTGGTCAAGATTGGAACCTAAATGCCAAAATAAGACTGTTAATAACAAAAGAAAGAATAATTATAGACTGGCTAAAGTGTCATTAAGCACTGTGTTACCCATTGTCAAGGAGGGACTCGACATTGAATAGTTTTGATAAAATATATAGCTAATTCATGTGTAAATTATACAAACTTGGATTCCCCAATAAATGGTTAGTTACACTAGTGGATATTTTTAGCTATTAGAATAATCTAGGTTAATCACAAGAGTTATGTACATTGAAAATCCCATTAGCTGAAACTTTTTTTTTGTTTTTTTTTGTTTTTTTTTTAAATTATTTTTTATTATTATACTTTAAGTTTTAGGGTACATGTGCATAACGTGCAGGTTTGTTACATATGTATACTTGTGCCATGTTGCTGTGCTGCACCCATCAACTCGTCAGCACCCATCAACTCGTCATTTACATCATGTATAACTCCCAATGCAATCCCTCCCCCCAAAATGCTCATCATCACTGGCCATCAGAGAAATGCAAATCAAAACCACAATGAGATACTATCTCACACCAGTTAGAATGGCAATCATTAAAAAGTCAGGAAACAACAGGTGCTGGAGAGGATGTGGAGAAATAGGAACACTTTCACACTGTTGGTGGGATTGTAAACTAGTTCAACCATTATGGAAAACAGTATGGCGATTCCTCAAGGATCTAGAACTAGATGTACCATATGACCCAGCCATCCCATTACTGGGTATATACCCAAAGGATTATAAATCATGTAGCTGAAACTTTAATTTCAGAAATTGAGTTAACCCACAATTAAATTTACAAAATACATTGATTTTACCTCTTTTTAAAGATTCATTTGAGATAGGGTCTCATTCTGTCACCTAGCCTGGAATGCAGTGGCACGATTGTGGCTTACTGAAGCCTTGACTTCCTGTCCTCAAGTGGTCCTCTCACCTCAGCCTCCTGAGTAGCTGGGATCAGAGGCATGCGCCAGCATGCCCAGCTAATTTTTTTGTATTTTTTGTAGAGATGGGGTCTCACCATGTTACTCAGGCTGGTCTTAAACTCCTGGGCTCAATCAGTCTACCTGCTTCGACCTCCCAATGTGCTGGGATTACAGACGTGAGCCCCTGCACCCAGTCTTCTTTTATATTTATTTATTTTTTAATAATGTAATATTTTTAAAAATTTTATTTTTTTATTTCAAAAGGTTTTTGGGGAACAGGTGGTGTTTGGTTACATGAAAAGTTTTCTTTTTTTAAATATTTATTGAATTCCTGCTGTGTGCCAGACACAGTTCTTTATTTGAAAAAAAATTTTATTACCATAGGTTATTGGGGAACAGGTGGTATCAAAAAGATAATCCACCATGATCAAGTGGGTTTCATACAGGGATACAGAAATGGTTTCACATACGCAAGTCAACAAATGTGATACACCACATAAACAGAATTAAAAACCACATGACCATCTCAACAGATGCAGAAAAAGCATTTGAGAAAATCCAGCATGGATTTATGATTAAAAGTCTCAGCAAAATCAGCATACAAGGGACATACCTTAATATAATAAAAGCCATCTATGACAAACTCACAGTCAGTGTAATACTGAATGGGGAAAAGTTGAAAGCATTCCCTCTGAGAACTGGAACAAGACAAGGATGCCCACTCTCACCATTCCTCTTCAGCATAGTACTGGAAGTCCTAGCCAGAGCAATCAGACAAGATAAAGAAATAAAGAGTATCCAAATTGGTAAAGAGGAAGTCAAACTTGTCACTGTTTGCTGATGATATGATTACTTACCTAGAAAACCCTAAAGACTCCTCCAGAAAGCTCATGGAACTGATAAAAGAATTCAGCAAAGTGTCTGGATACAAAATTAATGTACACAAATCAGTAGCTCTTCTATACACCAACAGCAACCAAGCTGAGAATAAAATAAAAAACTCAACCCCTTTTACAATAGCTGGAAAAAACAAAACAAAACACACACACACACAAAAACTTAGGAATGTACCTAACCATGAAGGTGATCTAAAAGGAAAACTACACAACACTGCTTTTTTATTTCTTAAAATCATTTCTTTCTCTCAGCTTTAAGCATGAGCTCCTTCTCTTTCCTCTTGCCTTTTCAAACCATTCTCCCTACACCAGCTAGAGGGAGCTTTCAAAATTACAAATTCTATTTTGCTATTTGTATACTTAAATGAATCCTGTGGTTTCAAATAGCTTTCAGAATGAGACCCAGTGTGCTCCACGTGATCTGCCTCCTTCTTTCCTTTCCATCTGTCCTTGCTCCTAACGAGCTCTCAAAAGGTCCATCAGTCTCTTCGCAGGCAGCCAGCTCTTCCTGGAGCACTCACTCCTTTTCTTTCACCTGGCTTGCTCCTTATGAAGCCTTTAAAACTCAGCTGAGCTGCTGAATCCTACAGAAAGCCCTTCCTGTTATCGTCAATGGGGTTAGGTGGTTTGGCACCCTCTTTGATGGGTCTGTACTGCAGACCCTGGCTGAGGGCCAGATGAAAGGAGTACTCAGACACAGGTAGGCAGTGTACGAGCTGCTAAGGGACTGCCGGCACTAGGGGCCAAAGCAAGGGCAGACTTGATAAACTAGCGCTGCTTGGTTTTATTTAGTGCAGACATAATGCCGAAAGCCTGGAGCAAACACAATCTATGGGTAATTCACATTACTGTTCCCCTTACAGGGAGCAGTCAGGCGCAGATGGCCAAAGGTGGGTTTCTGGACAACATGGGTAAACAAGCCTATTTAGATAAATTCCCCCATACTTCCTTATACCTATTTCTCACCCTCTGCCCCAGAGTAAGAGAACAGCTGCCTTCAGCTTACTCTCCCCTGAAACTTTGCAGAGCATTCTGACCTTTCAAAAAGCCTGCTTCTTTCCCTACAGCTTCTTCCACCACTCTGACCAATCCCCCACATCTCTCCCTTTTCTGTTTTTTGCATCAGGTCTTGTTGATTGAAGAGTACAGATGTGTGCAGCAACAGATTTGTCAGGTGTAGTGGCTACAACTCATTTTCCAGCTTTGCATCCTAGAATTAGTAAATAACATGAGACAAACATGAGTATAATCAGTAATATTCTTTTCCAATCAAAGAGTGACCCCCAGGAGTGAAGGTCTATCCAGGAGAGGTGTTTTTGCTCATTGTTTTATAGGGCTGCTACTGAGGAATCCCACTGGGGGTATGTTAACCCCTCCTAGCTAAACAGTCACGTTGTTAGAGGCTGGGAAGGGGGTGTTTACCCAAGTAACAGGGCAGAAGAAAGGCAGATCTAGAAGATAGGCCTAATAGAGAGTAGCAGGTACAGGTAGCAGGCAAAGTGAGAGAACTGAAAAAGGTTAATAAAGCATAGCAAGGAACAAATTATCTGGAGTGAATGGTGTCTATGTCCAGAGCAGGATTCGCTCAGCCTCCTGAGTTGTCTTCTTCAGTATAATGTCCGGGGCCTGTGTCATCCAAGGAAGCTGCCTCATCCAGGGCTGCAGGTCCTGCAGGGTCATTTCCTTTATTTTTGGTACTGGGTTGGGTTCTAGCCATGCTATGGTAGGGTTTGATGCATCGTGCTGAATCTAAAGAGGACCTGAGTGGGTGTGAATACAAGCACATCCTCTTCCTCATGTTAACAAATCATTTGAACTGCACCATTGCTATTTACATATTTCCATAAAACTGCAGGTTTTATGTTTTCAGGGGCTTTTACAAAATGCTTTTCTATGGCTGATTGAAATTTGTCATTTAAATTTAAGAAATTAAGGGTAAATAAGGCTTTTGCCAGTAGTGTCATATTCCCCCTTTTTTGTTTTCTAAGGATATTCTTAAGGGTGGAGTGGGCATGTTCTATGGCCTGTCCTTGGGGGTTGTATGGGATACCCGTGGAATGTTGGACGTTCCGTGTGTGATAAAACTGTTGAAATTGTGAAGTGATATAAACTGGGCCATTATCAGTTTTAATTTTTGTGGGCCACCCCATAAATGTAAAAGTTAAGAGAAGAGCTTAATGATATATCAGGTGGACTCTCCAGGAAGAGCATGAGTGCTAATTAGGTTTGAACAGGTATCGATGGACACATGTACATATCTTAGTTTTCCAAATTCAGGGACGTGTGTAATACCTGTTTGCCATAACTGATTAGGTTCCAGTCCTCTAGGGTTAACACCTGTTGAAGGAGGGGATTACCTGTGAGCTGGAAATCTGGGCATTGTAAAATAACTTTTTTAGCTAGTCTTTGGGTAAGTTGAACTTGTTTAGATAAATTACTCCAATTTTGGTGGAAAAATTGATGTGATTGGGTGGCTTGGTCAAGCAGTGATATCATAACCTGCAGGTCTGCTTGATCATTGCCATAAGCCAGTGGGCTGGGCAGTGAGCTGTGGGCCTGAATATGTGTAATAAAAATAGTATGTGTATGTTGATCTAGCAATTGTGGAAGTTGAAGAAAAAGTGCACACAGGGTGGGCTCAAGAGTGAACTTAATGAGGACTGTCTCAAGGTTCTGTAATAAATAAACAGAGTAAGCAGGGTCACTAACAATATTGCATGACTTGCACACTATCAATGCTAATTTCCAACCTATGGGGCCCCAAGGCTGAGCAGAAAAGGTTTCTAGGGCCAATATTAGGGCTGTGACCTCAGCTCTCTGAGTGCTAGTAAATCCAGATCAAGTGAGGGAGTTAAGCGGTTCCCACCAGATAGCTGCTTTTCCATTTTTACCAAAGCCATCAGTAAAAAGTGTTAAAGTGTTAGGTACAGGGGAGTGAACTACCTTTGTAGGCATAACTACAGGAGTATGAGATAAGAACTGAAGTAGTTTGTCAGCGAGAAGGCTATGTTCTATATGGCCCACATAATCAGACAGTGCTATCCTGAGTGTCTAGAGATAGGGACAGGACTGCTTTGAGTTTTTCTTTACTTAAGGGAATTCTTATGACATCAGGGTCATAACCTAGCAATTGATTGCATCATCGGCAGCCTGTGTAGATGACTTTACCAACTAGCTGGACATAGCAAGATAGGGTTTTGGTCCCGGTATATGAGAAAAAAACCCATTCTAGGATGCGTAGCCCTGGGGCCATCTGTCCTATTCATTCTGTTGGGGAATGATTAGTAGGAAAAACAAATAACTGGACTGAATATTGTGGGTCTATGCAGTCTAGTTGCCTCTAAGAAACGGCTTGCTCTATTTCCTCAATTTTCCTTTTTGCAGTGGCAGTTAAATACCGGCAGGAGTTCAGGGCTGTGTTGCCCTTTAGGATAGAAAACAGGTTTTGTAACTTGTCAGTAGTTATACCCAAGGTGGGGTGAGCCAGTTAATATCGCCAAGTAATTTTTGATAATCATTTAAGGTGTGTAAGTTGTTAGTATTTAATTTAACCTTCTGAGGTCTTACTGACTGAGAAGTTAGTATATATCCAAGATATATCCAAGGAGAGGACATCTGTACTTTTTCAGGTGCTATGATTAAACCTCTTAACTGTCAATTCTTTTTGATAGAGGTATATAAACTCAAAAGTATTGGCTCAGTTGGGGCTGCCAGTAAGATATCATCCGTGAAATGGATGATCTTGCAATTAGGAAATTCTTTTCTACTTGGGAGCAAAGTCTGATTTCCATGATACTGACCCATGGTAGGACTGTTCAGCATTCCTTGAAGAAGTACTTTCTAATGAAATCCAGGAGCTGGCCTTTCATTATTGATAACTGGTATTGTAAATGCAAATTTTTCTCTGTCTTGTTTTGCAAGAGGAATAGTATAAAAACAGTCTTTTAAGTCAATAACGAATATAGGTTAATCTTGAGGAATTGCCACGGGGAAGGGAGCCCCTGTTGAAGGGGCCCCATAGGTTGGAAATTAGCATCGATAGTGTGCAAGTCATGCAAAAGTCTCCATTTACAAGACCTTTTGGGAATGATGAAAATGGGTGAATTCCAAGGGCTGTTTGATGGTTCTATATGGCTGGCTTTTAATTGTTTCTCAACTAATTCACAGGCTGTTTGTAATTTCTCTCCCTTTAAAGGCTAGTGTTCTACCCAAATAGGATTTTGAGAGAGCCACGTCGGGGTAGGGGAGAAATAACAACAGTGGCTATTATTAGAAAGGAGTCTGCAGAGTGGCCCCGCATTTGGCTAATAGGTCTCATCCCCAAAGATTAACAGGGATGGGCATCATTAGAGGTTGGATAATAATATAGGGACCCCTTCCCTGGAGCATCGCAGCTGTTATGTTTTGCCCAGCCAATTGATTTTGGTTGGCCTGTCATCCACACAATTTATCAAATTCTGCTCTGCAGAGGAGGTACTGACTGGCCTTTACAGTTGTTTTAGCTATTACTGACCAGTCCCCTGGGGTTATACAGAAATTGTCTGCCATGGCCTCAATTAATCCTTTCATAAATGGGCTAGAGGCTCCATTTTCTCTAATGATTTTCCTTATCTCTTTATAAGTGTCAAAAGTAATGGGTTCATATACCCAATTGCCTCATTGATCTTGCATCACCGGGCAGGCCAAGAGCTGTCCTTCTAACACCACTTGCCTAAGACAGGGTCCCATAACTAGTGTATCCCTTGTCTTGTTTCCAATTTATTGGGAGAGGGGAGCTCAGGAGAAACCTCTGTTTCTTTTTTTGTACCTTTACCCAGTAATGACAGGGCTGAGGGAGGAGAAGCAGACAGTAAGGTAGATGATGGTTCCTCTTCCCTTCCCTTTTGATGCTCTTCTGTGTAGAGTGGGCTCAAAGCAGTCCTAACTAAGGCCCGTAACACTAAGGATGTTACTGGGACCTGTTGTCCTTGTGCATGATGTTGTTTAAGATTTCTCCCCACTTTTTCCCAGAGCTCTAGGTCTAGTGTGCCTTCTTCTGGGAACCATGGGTTATGGGAAACAACAGTTTACATTCGGTCCCTTAATTGAACCTGTGAAACTGAGCCTCCACTAGCTTTAAGCAGCTGTTTCAATACTTTTATATACTGTTTCTGTTGAGTGGATAACTGGTCCCATGATGAAACCTTAGCTTGAAAATTTTCCTTAACATGGGAAGCCCGACTAGGCACCAGTGATCTACGGGCAGCGCAGTCTCTTCACCTTTGTTTTCAGGGGTGCAGTCGTCATTCATTGTAGTGTTTCTCACAGGGACCACCAGCTGCCAGATCTGTCCCACACACCATGGATGAAAGGAGTGCTCAGACACAGGTATGCAGTATAAGAGCCTCCAAGGGACTTGCCTGCACTAAGGGGCCGAAGAGAGAGCAGACTCGATAAGCTAGCACTGGTTGGTTTTAATTTAGTATAGACATAATGCTGAAAGCCTGGAGCAAACACAATCTGTGGGTAATTAACAGTATTCTTCCCCTTTACAGGAGCAGTCATGCGTGGATGGTCAAAGGTGGGTTTCTGGACAACATGGGTAAACAAGCCCTTTGAGATAAATTCCCCTATATTTCCTTGTACCTATTTCTCACCCTCTGCCTCAGGGTAAGAGAAGGGCTGCTTTCAGCTTATTCTCCCCCGATGCTTTGCAGAGCATTCTGACCTTTCAAAAGGCTTTTTTTTTTCCCTATAGCTTCTTCCACCACTCTGATGGATCCACCACACCTCTTGTGAGTTGCCACAGAGGTAATACATGCCACACCACAGTGGAATCACCTGCTTGAGTGTCAGTCTCCTCTCCAGGCTGAGCTCACTGCTTTTTAGCTCTTAGTACACAGCACTCAGCATATGACTTAACCAGCACAAAGCCGATGTCAGTAGGTAATTGTTAAATGAATGAATAAATGAATGATTAAGATTGTCTTTAATGAATCAAGTCTTGCCAACTAACTCATCTCTGGTGAAAGGCATTATGTGACAAAGTGTTAAACAAACTAAATGCAAAATGCCAAAGTGTCACATTACAACAGATCTCTTCAATTGTTCGACTACAAATAGAAACTAGAAGGTGAAGTCACCAGAAAGTGTGGTGATTATAGAGCCTTTGTCAAGTTCCAGTCATGGTTGATTATAGAGCCTTTGTCAAGTTCCAGTCATGGTTGAGCGGAGAATGCAGATTGTGAGCAGGATTTCCCGTTCAAAGAAAACCTGGATTTTCTGGAGTAAAAACATCACTATAAATGAACTCACCCAGTAGAACTTATTTATGCAATATACACAATTAAACTTGCCAAGTCAGCTTACTTCCAATTAGGAAGGGGATCTTCTTACCCCATCTTTCTACTTCATTTTAGATGAACTGGCTTCTCAACTTACGCTGATAATTTTTTTCAATTTGTTTACTTACCTGTAACTTCTCGAAGAAATGATAACTTCTGACTTAGTAAATGTTTAAAATAAAACCAAAAGGACAAAAAATCATGAAAGGTGACCACGGTTGTCAGTGAACCTCCATTTTGTCACAATTCTGCAAATCTATTAAATGAGAAAATGGGGCTAGATAATTTCTCTAGTCTCATACATATTATTCTTCAATTAAACAAGAAACAATTGAGTCATTCCACGAATCCATAGGCTGGAGGCATGCTTTTAAGTAGGAAGCTGACAAGTAAGCTAGAAGTTTGTTTTCTTTTTTCCTTTTCAGTAGGAGGTAGAATAGCTTTACTCAAACAATGTTTTGAGGATAAGAAAAAGTGTACCTGAGAGATATTGGGAGGAACAACACAGCACTGAAAGTGGTTTTGGCAGTTGCCACTAGAGTTTCCTAATAATTTTACCAAGTGGTTTGGACTTTTGCCAAAACAAATGATTCATCGTTTTCTCTTTGGGAATTGTAGTATATGTCAACAGTAACACACTAGTATGTTAATGGAAGAAATTTTATACAGATTACAGAGTTATTTTCTTGTGAAGAAGGCTCATGAGAAAGAAATTAGATATTTTTTCAGTCAAATGGTGGCATGGTTAATATTATTGTTTTACATAAAATATATACTGAAAAAGGTGTAACCTACAATGGGAAATCATAATTACCGAATTGAATTCACTCCTGGATAGATGTATCATAGTTCACCTAGTGTTAAGTCCAATATTTATTGAAATCTGTGATTATAAAAGGCATCAAACCAAGTAAATATTTCTAGAGCTGGGATTATGAAATTGGTTGCTATGGGATGGAAGGAAAATACAGGACATAATCCTACATGTACTAAACAACTTCACATCTAAACAATGAGTAGTACAAATATTTTTAACTCTCTATTAACCTGAGCTTTCCACTTATCATCAAATATCTAGCTTTCTGATGGTAAATCAAAATATTTTACAATGATTTTTACTTTACTTGTATTAAGGTTAAAATAGCCATGATTTCATAGGGAAATGCATTTCTAATATATGAACTTGCTGTATGACTAAATAGCTTATATACTTTATTAAATTGCTTTTCTATTTCAGCCATTTGAGAGAGGCTATTTTTTTCAGAATCCAGATTCAATGCTGCATTTCTGTAGTATTCATTATGCAAACATAACCAGGTAGAAGATAGAGTACATGATTTCTGAGAAAATTTCCTGACAGTTCTTCAGGATTCAGCTAAGTTCTTACATGACAGTTTCAAATTGAACATAGTTTTCACAGCCTAAACAGAAAACTTCTTAAGAAACAGCTAGTTTATTACCAGTTTATTATGAATGGTACCACATGCAAGGCAAACAGTAGAACACTAATGCTTTTCCTAGATTTTCTTCTAGAGGATCAGCAGAGTGAATCTGTTCCTATAATCCCCCCATATAAACCACACAGGAATGATCCTAGAGAGAAGGAATCTTTTCTTTAAGAGTTGAAATAAGACCATAATGCAATACCATCTTACCTTTACAAGAATGGCCATAATTTTAAAAATTTTAAAAAAAAATAGGCTGGGCACGGTGGCTCACATCTGTAATCCCAGCACTTTGGGAGGCCGAGGAGGGCGGATCATGAGGCCAGGAGATCCTGACTACTTTACAGATGTAAACAGATGATAAAGGGGCAAGAGTATAAGCAAAGAGACTAGGAAAGAATTGAAATAACCCGAGAGATGATTCAGGCCTGGACCATGATCGCAGCAGTGGAAGTAATAAGTGCTAGTATTTCGGGTCTATTTGACAATAGAGCCATCAGAATTTGCTGATGGATTGGTTATGGGATACAGGAGAAATAGGATGGCATCCCATGTTTTGCCTTTTTCGAAAGAAAGGATAGATAGATTGTCATTTACTGAAATGAGTATAGACTTTGAGATTCTTCTCTTCCGTGGTCCACATCTGGGAAAGCTGATAAGAAAGCCTGGGTGCCCCCTTCTTTGCATTAGCAGGAAGTTCAAGCCATGCTTGCAGAAACTCTCACTCTGACCTCACTCCCTAATCACAGGAAAGCCAAATACCTTTCTTTTCTTTCTTTCTCAAGCCATTTTCAGGCCTGCTTGCAACCCTGCAGTGCTCTCCCCAGAAAGTCTCGTTATGTGAGTAGTAAATCCCTTCAAACCCTCCTGGGGTGTGAGGTCCATCTCACCTATGAAGGACATCTACAACAGAAACAAATCAGTTAAATGGGCTGGGTGGGGAAGATGAAAGGAGGTCTAAGGAATTTATTTGGGGCAAATAAGTTTGAGTTGTCTGTTAGATATGGGTAGACAGATATAAGTGTCTGGAGTTCAGAAGATAATCCTAGGCTTTAGATAGAAATTTGACAGTCATCAGCTTGTGGATGATTCCTAAAACCACAGACTGGATAGGCTCACCTAGGGCATGAGCATAGAGATGGGAGAGAGTACAAGAACTGAGCCCTGGTGCTTCAGGCATTAAAGGTTATAGAGATGAGGAGGAGCCAGAAAAACCTTCTGAGAAAGAGTGTGTGCCTTGTGACCCAGGAGGAGAATCAAGAAAAGTGGTGCCCTTGGAAGCCAAGCCATTATCCAATGGGCCAAGTGAATATATTGTATGGAGAAAGGCAGAGCCATCAACAGGGTCAAACACTGTTGACAGGTGAATGTCCCCACTTTCCAGAGAGATTTCTTCAGTTAAAAAAATAGTCTTTGAGCCATGGGAAAAAAAATGACCATAAATAAATTTAGGACAACCAACCATAAAATTTTGAAGGATTTTGCACATATTATTTAATTGCTTTCCTTTCCTTTATCAAGTCTATCAACACATTATTTATTGATACACAACTACTAGTCTTTTGTTTGTTGGATGGTTGACTTTAAATAATAGAAACCTTCTGTCAGTATCTCTAACATGGCTTAACTTGAAAATGTTTGCGTATGTGGATGCTGTGTTGGGTCACCCAGGCATGTCCCCAGATTGAGATACCAGCATGCCCTCCCTCTGCTGACTTTCCAGGACTGTCTTACAAGGCAGAATGTAAGGTGTATGGCTGTGAATATGGCTTCCCTCAATGGTGGGTGATGGTGTGGCTCATTTCCCTGAGCTGTTTGGCTGCTGGGAGGGTGCCAGTTCTTCTGGGTGACCCAGCAGCCATGAGGTACCACCAACCCAGCCAGAACTCTCCCTGGCTGTGTAAGACTTCCATTCCAAAGCTGACAAAGCAGGGCCCCTCTCCATTTATCCCAAGCTCTGGGATATACCAGGCCCCTCTTCTCCTCATGTTATGCTGCATCTTCTCATTTCATGCTTTAGAGGGGCTCTTCCCAGAGCTTATGTGAGCCAGGTCTTTTTGATGTTATCCTGAAAGACACAGGAAAAGCTTTAGGGTGGAGTGGGGAATGAGGAAGAGATCTCTTGAGGTAGAATCTTCCTCTTCCCTTCCCCACTCTGTTCGTTTGTTCTACAAAACAAGGTCCCAAAAGGGGAACTGTCTCTTTCAAGTGATGCCACTGAAAATAGAAAATTAAAGTGAGGCAGAGTGACTTATTCTTCTCACTAAAAACCACAGAACAGTCTTCAACCCTCACTCCTGCTCAGAGACCCTTACCAATTAACTTCTAAATTTGATAGTTCTCTCCACACATTGAAGTCATTGATTTTCTCCATTTATATTGTAAACGCCAGTGATTCTAAGAGTATATTAATTAATTCATCCATTCATTCAACTATGGAACACTTTTTTGACCCTGTTTTAAGTGTCAGTTGTACTGTAGTAATCAAAAGAGACAAAGTTGTTGACTTGGGGATATTAGTTGCTAGTGAGGTGGGCATATCACAATCTCAGATGGAGATACCTGTCTTGTATGGGACAAGCAAAGGTTGGAACCAGTATTCCCGCTGGTGTAAATCTGAGTTTTGCCAATACTAGCTTTGTTATTTTGGGTGCATTATTAGCCTCCTGTGTAAATCAGTGATAATTATTGTATCTCATTTGGTCGTTGCAAGAATTGAAGCACTGAGAACCCTGAGTAAGAGTTTTGCAGACACAAAAAACACACAAGAAAAAGTTTGACATATTCAGTACCCTAACACAAAGCTTGTGTGGCCAGAGTTATTAAGTGGAAGGAGATGAATTGGGAAAGACACAGTGACCACATTATACTGAGCTTTTATATATTTCATTTTCAGTGAAACATGAAGTTGCAAAAGGGTTTTATAAAGAGTCTGCTTTGTGCTTTAAGATGATGGCATTAGATTCCTTGGAAAGACACTTTACAACTATAATCCACGATCAATATGAGAGACAAAAATTTATGTAAGCCTGAGGAACTGATGAAGGTCACATTTCTATTGTCTAGTTCTATTTAACATCAGTTTATTTGGGTTTCTCTGTTTTTTGTTTATTAAGCCAAAAATCCAAAGGTGGAATCTTCAGCAAATGTCTACTTAGTATAATTCATACAAATGTGCCTCATTGTTAATTTACAGTAGGTTCTTAATCCTAATTAAATACTTTCTATGCCTCCTAATTGTATTTTGGAAAAGACAATAGATAACTCCTAAAATATGTTTGGGTTGGTCGTAAATCACTGTATAATGAATATAAAAAATAAGGCAGCATGTCGTAAGCATTGAGGGACCAGTGAACAAAGAGGTGTGTCTTTAACAATTGGCAAGGTCTAACTTAAAGAGGATTTTTCTGTCCTGAAAAGAGCCTTTAATCTATTAGATTCATCATGTTAGTGAGAAAGCATGTATTGAATGTTAATATTTTCAAGGTCCTATGCTAATCATTATCTTTTAATTTGAAATATTTATAATACAATTCATTTTATTCCACAAGCACTTATTAAATATTTCCTATGTGGTAAGTGTTGGGAATTTGAAAGAGAATATGAAATGATGAACTGAGCATTTCAAAGCTGGGTAATAAAGGCTGTGGAAGCAGCAAGCCCTGGATGCTGCAGACACATAGGAAGAGCAGCAGCAGCCCTAGAAAATGGATGCTGCCTTTTGACTAAACAAGTCTGGAAATAAACTATTTTTGGTCCCAATATCATTTTGATCCGAACTGTCTGGTAGTAAACTTTTAGTTACGATTGTGGAAGGCTGAATAATCATGTCCATGTCCTAATCCCTGGAACCTGTGAATATTACCTTACACAGCAGAAAAGACTTTGCAGATGTGATCAAAATAAAGATCTTAAGATGGGAAGATTGTCTGGTTTATCCAATGGGCCAAATGTAATCACAGGGCTTATTATAAAAGAGAAGAGTCAATAATTAGTAGCAGATGGGATGACAGAAACAAGATGTTGGAGTGATGTGAGGGAGGGACTACAAGCCAAGGAATGTAGGTGGTCTCTAGGAGCTAAAGTAGGTAAAGAAATTTTCACCAAGCCTCTAAAATGAACACAGCCATGCCAACATCTTGACTCAGTTCGGTGAGGCTGTTTTTCAACCTCTGATGTCCAGAACTGAAAGCCAATACATTTATGTTGTCTTAAGCCACTAAGTTTGTACTAATTTGTTACAGCAGCAATAAGAAACTAAAATGCCATGGTCTCCACTGGTAGTAGTGGTGGCTATGATGAACATTTTTCCAATTAGCTAAGAATAAGGAGGGCAGGAAAAGGGCCTCTTCTTTGAAGGGGGTCTCACTACTATGAAGAAGGGGAGAGGAATATTAGTAAATATCTTGTTTGGGGAATCTTGTAAACTATCAATGCTCATGTTTGTTTGTTTATTTATTTATTTATTTTTGGAGACAAGTTCTTGCTATGTTGCCCAGGCTGGAATGCAGTGGTCCAAACATGGCTCACTGCAGCCTCCACCTCTTGAGCTCACATGATTCTAACACCTCAACCTCCAGAGTAGCTGGGAACACAGGCGCATGCCACCACACCCAGCTAATCTTATTTTTTTGTAGAGACAGGGTCTCTACAAAAGTTTCCCAGGCTGGTCTTGAACTCCTGGGCTCCAGAAATCCTCCTGCTTTGGCCTCCCAAAGGCCTGGGGTCACAGGTGTGAGCTACTGCAACGGGCCTTCCACATTTTATTTCTGCAAACTGTCATTTGTAAACATGCACTCTCATTTGTTGTTGGTGGTGGTGGTAAGATAGCACATCTGTCTGACTGCCTTCTGGGTAATCTTGCCTTTTTATATAATCTTGAAAGTCATGGCAGGGCAAGACCAAAGAAAAAACTTCATATAATGATACACAGTATATGTCAGAGATATATCTTAAATTTAAGTATATTTATTTGGGCTGGGTATTTCAAGAGATACAAAGACAAACCTATTATTAGACACTGCCTTTAGAAGATTTTCAGTTAACAAATGGAAATTACATATGCTCACAATTGAGTTTTAGGGAAAGGAAGATAAGCTGGAGTCACCTTGAGGAGACTGGAGAGTGCCTAATGAGGGAATCTGCCCTTTATTGGTAACAGGAGGCCACTCAGTGTCTTAAAACCTACATTTAGGGCTTTTCTCCCTGGAAGCCATGTGTAGGATGGATTGGAGAGCAAAAAGAGAAAAGACAGAAAGAATCACTAAGACTCTGTTGAAATCACTCAGAGTCATGGTGGTAGAGATGGAAAGGAGAAAACTCAGAGATCTGAAGTCAAGGAGTCTTTGACCCAGTTAGTATATGACTGAAAGAAATATCAAATCGTTTGATTCCTGGTCAAATTTCAAAACCATATTTGAAGTATCTGGTACATAACATAGAAAACTGTGGGAAGAAAAAAGAGCACTGTTTGTGAAAAATAGATAACTGGAACAGATGTAATTTATTTCACATGGCCCCGAAGCCTTGACTCCTACCTGATAACTTTATACCCACCTCATTCCTGAAACTTATTTTCTTAATCTTTTGTCACTGACATGCCCATTTCACTCCTTTTTGCACATTTTGCTCTTTTTGTCTTGTTTTCTGTCCCATCTCTCTTTCCTGCTCTTCCTTCCAGCTGTGATTATTTCTCCTTGTTTCTTCAAGGCCATTTAACCAAGCACTTAAACTATTGTGATTTCTAAGCTTCTGTTCTTTGTCTATTGCTTTTCTGACTTTATATGCTTGCTTTGGTCTAACTTATTGATTTTTACACTGTCATTCTTTCAGAGAGTAAAGCTATCTATCTGTGGCCCATTTCGTGGCTCTAATAAAGGAATCTCAAGCTGGGAAATAATTGCTGGGATTAGTGAATTACTGTGGACAACCAAATTACCAGCTTATCCAGAATGTGGTAATTTATAGAGCAACTTATGACATTTCCAAGTGTCTCTCAGGAATATGAGCCATCCTGTACTGGGGCACTGTCCAGGACTCCTGGCTATTGGGGATTCCTGCCTTGTGTTATAAGGAAATATAAATGGCCAATAAACATCTTATCCTAAGATGTTCAGCCTCATTACTTACCAGGAAAATGCAAATTTCTCAGTCATACTGTGATAGTTTACACTCACTAGATTGGAAAATATTTTTCTTTTTATTATTATTATTATTACCTAGTCTAAGATGAAGAATATTTTTTTAAATCCCTATAAATCTGAAACACTGGCAGTGATTTAAAACAAAGGCCACTTTTATGCATTGCTGGTAGGAATGCAGAACAGCACAAATAGAAAAATATTTTGAAATTTCCCAGCAAATTTGAAATGGGCATACCCTGAAACAGAGAAACTTCATTTCTAGGTATATATACCCTAGAGAAGTACCAGGAAATATGAACAAGGTGTTCATAGAAACATTGTTTATCTTAAAAAATAAAATTAATGTATTAGTCCATTCTCATGCAGCTGATAAAAACATACTTGAGACTGGGTAATTTATAAAGGAAAGACATTTAATTGACTCACAGTTACACATGGCTGGGGAGACCTCATAACCATGATGGAAAGTGAAGGAAGAGCAAAGGCATCTCTGACATGGCAGCAGGCAAGAGAGCAGGTGCAGGGGAACTGCCTTTTATAAAACCATCTCATCTCATGAGACTTATTCACTATTACAAGAACAGCATGGGAAAAACCTGCCCCCATGACTCAATTTCCTCCCACTGGCTCCCTTACACAACACATGGGAATTGTGAGAGATACAATTCAAGATGAGATTTGGGTGGGGACACAGCCAAACCACATCAATGAAATAAAGGCAAGTCCAGACACACACCGTTTGATATTTTTACCATTTGTGTCTACAAAGCTGCACAGTTATGGAATCTAACCAGCTATATAACCAATTATTATTGGTTAAGCTTATAAGCTATAACATGTGTCTACCAATTTCCTAAAACTCCAGTAAAGTATAATAGTTTGGATGTCCATAAGGGAAAACGGAAAATAAACAAATAATTTGAAGTGTTGCCTATGTTTGTGAGGAGGGAATATTATCTGGGAGGCGTATTCTGGGGCTTCAGTTATATTAGTAATTTCTGTTTATTATGATGGGCAGTAGACATGTAACCATCTTATCACTCTTTTTTTTTTTTTTAATGGTAAATATTCTTTTGGTGAATGCCTAGAAAAATCTAATAATTTAAGAAATGTAATTACCCTTTTACCTTCCCCAACTCATGTCACTATATGAAAGTAGATAGCTTGATTCACTTTGGGTGGATGGTTTTAAAACATAGTTGCAGTTATCAGAGCAATGTCACAAAAGTTCTAGGTTCCATTTTTGCAGGGACTTTAGCCTTCCCTTGCTGCTGATCAGCACAAAGCAGATATAGCCATACAAGAAAATACAGGATTGAAGACTCCTATGAAGATAGCAGAAATGGGAAGTTTGAAACCTTTATTATAATGAAGCATTTTATTGGGTGGTCAGAACTCTCAGAGTTAAAAAGTGATATTGAACATGCATGTACTAATTAAATTGTGTACTCCAAGTCTTTCGGTTATATGTATTCTCAAACAAAAGACAGACTGTTTGTAATGATCATGAACTACATATTTACTAAAATTTGTAATCCTGAGCCAGTAACTTATCAGTTAGTCACCTGGTATTAAGTTCTTATAAATTGTGCAGTTGGATACTAACCACTCAGGAAATTCATCTCAAATAATAGACCTGGCCCCCACCCTAGAGGAACTAGTATTATCATATTTGTAATTTACAATTGGTTATGCTCAGTCCTAGGGCAGAGCTGACCTGGGACTGCACTATGTGCAGAGAAAGAATTAAGAGTCACAGGATAAAAATGCAGAAATGCAGATGAGAATTAAAATGACAAAACGTTTTCAGAAAAAGGCAGTATTAAAATTAAGTGCCCATATTATTTGATGCAAATCAGAGAGATTATTGTGAAGAATAGACAGCTGGGTGTAACTGGATGCCATCCAGATGTATAACCAATTATTAATAAGCTTCAAAAGATATAACATGTGTAGACCAATATCCTAAAGCTAAAAGTATAAAAGTTTGGATGTTCATGCCATATTTGTCAAAATATTTATGTCCCATATGTGGTAGCCAGAATGTCCAAAAACCTTTATTTGTATTGGGCTCTTGATTAAATAAAAAAATTAGCTCATAAGTAGGTTAAATTCTTTGTAAGAAAATGAGCAAAATAATGTATGATGGAAAAACTCAGATATATTATAAATTGTCAAGGAAGACAAAAATAGAATGCAATAAATGTTCCAGGAAAATTGATTAAATATTTGGGGAAAACCAGAAATTGATTTCAAATGTGTTAATGAGTTAATTAATGAAAATCAAAATATAAAAATTAGGAATAATTATTTCAACCTGAAAAGTGTTTAACATTTCTGTAAGTAAAAAAAATTTCTAAAAAATAACAAGAAAAAAAACTATTGGAAAAATATTTGCCACACATGGGATAAAAAAAGTCACTGGTATTTTAATATATAAGGTGTTCTTTAAAGAAAAGAATACTGAACCACAATAGTTAAACTACTATGAAACATTAAATAAAACAAAATATGTATATGAATAAGCATATATGAATATATAAATATGAATACTTTATAAATACAAAATGAATAATATGTAAATAGTTACTATGTTCACTCTCAGAGCTACAAAACAAAGGAAGTGACCACACACACACTTACATTTTTTTCCTGACTCAATTAGCAGAGTCTGACAAAATGGCAAAAGCAAGGGGAAACAGTGAGTAGGGTAGTGTTATTACATTGTTAGTAACAGTGTAAACTGGTACAATTTTCTTCATTACTTGGCAATATTTATCAACAGATTTTTAAATCTAATTAATTCTACTTTTAGATTGAAACCTAAATAAACAATCAGACATTTTGCATTCAAATGTTTCAGAAATGAATGAAAAAGCAATAAAAGAGGCCAGACAGTAATTTGGGATCAGTGAGTAATGGAAACTGAAGTTCCTAGATTTAAAATAGAATAGTGAGTTTGGCCTCATGTGTAGATACTCGACTTCTTTTAAATTGTCAAATAGTGGTTATAGAACATTATTTCAAAGCTGAGGTACAAAAGAAACCTAATGAGATCATATGTTACCTCTTATTTGTATCAGCCTATCTTCTACTAAGTGATTTGTCTATTCAATTTCCTTGTGAAATCAATCAATTTGCTGGTTCAACACAGGCTTTTCAATTTAGAGTAGAATTGAAATTTCTGCTCTGCAGCAACTATTGGTTTTGTAACCTGAAGAAAATTTCTTAAATTCATTGAGTCTTTCTTCATCTATCCTCATCTATCATATGGACCTAATAATACTTTTTCAGGAGCTTTTGTACCCGTCACAGTTTCTGAAAAATAAATATTTCTTATTATTATAAGAAGAGTCAAATTGCTTTCACAGAGGCAGTAAATTATATATATAACATATATAATAAAATAATGTACATAAACTATTCATAAGCATGGATATTCCAGAGTCATTAATACTTTAGTAGATATGTGTAATGTATAACAAAACTTCACTTATTCCAAGGTGTTCTCACTTCTATTATTTGGCTTATCATTACTTTTTTTACTCTACTCAACTTCCAGATAATTTTCTCAAAATTCTGCATTTCTCTATTAGGGATTTCATAAACAAGTCAACAGAGCAATAGGAGAGAATCAGAAATTCGTCTTTTCTTATGATTTCCATCTGATCATCAGAGCTAAGAAGTGCCATTATGGTACCAATATTCATGATCTATGGGCAATATGTTTTATTTCCTTATACTATTATCAACTGCTTTGAACAGTTGACATCTCTGGGATTTACAATTGGCTTCATAATTGTGACTTACAGATAAACTTTTCACCTCAAAGATATTTACAACAGAATCCAGAAACAGAATATCTTCAGTTTTTCTAAGGATTTTGAACAATAATCTCTCTCTTTATTTTCTCATGGATAAAGCAAATTAACCCCAAGAAATATCACCAGAAATCCAGATGAAGACTGGCTGTTATGCTCTAGTGATCTTCAGCTAATATAGTTTGAATGTGTCCCCACCTAAATCTCATATTGAAATGTAATCCCCCATGTTGGAGATGGGCCCTAGTGGGAGGTGATTGGATAATGGAGGCAGATTTCTCATGAATGGTTTAGCATCATCCCCCTCAGTACTCTCCTAGTGATAGTGAGTAATTTCTTGTGAGATCTACTTTTTTAAAAGGTGTATAGCACCTCCCTACTTTATCTCTTGCTTCTGCTCTGGCCTTGTGACCTGCCTACACCCTCTTCACCTTCCACCATAATTGTAAGTTTCCTGAGGCCTCCCCAGAAACTGAGCATGTGCCAGCATCATGCTTCCAGTATAGCCTGTAGAACTGTAAGCAACTAAACCTCCTTTCTTTATAAATTACCCTGTTGCAGGTATTTCTTTATAGCAATGCAAAATCAGACTAATACTGACTGCTTTCAACTTGCAGTAGCTTGCACATGCAGTAGCTTGGGAAAAGGAAAAACCCTATTCTCTTGCCATCTTTTCTGAGGAGCAGTGCTTCAGTCTTTGATGGTTAAAGTGGAGACCAAGCTTTTTTTTTTTAGACAGAGTTTTACTCTGTCACCCAGGCTGTAGTATAGTGGTGCAATTTTAGCTCACTGCAACTTCTGCCTCCCAGATTCAAGCAATTCTCTGCCTCAGTTTCCCAAGTAGCTGGGATTACAGGTGCCCACCACCATGCCTGGCTAATGTTTTCGTAATTTTAGTAGAGATGGGGTTTCACCATCTTGACCAGGCTAGCCTTGAACTTCTGACCTCGTGATCTACCCACCTCGGCCTCCCAAAGTGCTGGGATTACAGGCATGAGCCACCGTGTCTGGTGAGACCAAACTTCAAAACAGAACAAAACAGCTTAAGACTTCAGAGCTTAGAACAGACCATAAAATTTAAGGTTCAGATTTAGGTTCAAGGATTGACAGTAATTGATATACTTGCTGAATTAGCAAACAATCAAAGCAAAAGATTTACCTAAACTCAAGGTACATGTTCCCTAATACAAATAATGTGGATTCATGGTGCCACCCTGTTCCCTGCTGAGAGCCTCCAAAGTCAAGTGTTCTCAGTACCTTCTGTGAAGTGAGGGGCTGAAGCTCCAGGATTAGAGGTCATTGAGAGTGGTGTTGAGAGAGGGAACAAACATCAGTCAAATGTCAGTTCTAATCATCTTAAAGCAATTGTACTGACTGCCAGACCACAGGTATATCAACTAGTTTATTTCTGTTTTATTTCTTACCGTGCCATCAAGCCTTGAAAACGGTGGTTTCAGTGCACCAAACCTAATCAAAAGGAAAAAGCACACATGAATGGAAAGATACTCCATGTTCATGGATTAGAAAAATTGATATTGTAAAAAGTCCATACTATCCAAAGCATTCCATAGGTTTAGTGCAATCTCTACCAAAATTCCAATATCAATCTTCACAGAAATATCCTGAAATTTGTGAGAAATCACAAAAGGCCTCACATAGCCAAAGCAATCTGCAGTGAAAAGAACAAAGTTGGAGACATTAGAGTACCTAATCTCAATTTATGTTACAAAGCTACACTAATCAAAACAGCATGGTACTGGCATAAAAACAGATACATTGACCAATGGAACAGGATAGAAAGTCCATGCATTTATGGTCAGTTGATTTTTGGCAAAGGTGCCAAGAACCCAAAGTGAAGAAAGAATGGTCTCTTTAATAAATGGTGTTGGGACATGCACACGTATGTTTATTGTGGCACTATTCACAATAGCAAAGACTTGGAATCAACCCAAATGTCCATCAGTGACAGACTGGATTAAGAAAATGTGGCACATATACACCATGGAATACTATGCAGCCATAAAAAAGGATGAGTTTGCATCCTTTGTAGGGACATGGATGCAGCTGGAAACCATCGTTCTTAGCAAACTATCACAAGAACAGAAAACCAAACACCGCATGTTCTCACTCATAGGTGGGAACTGAACAATGAGATCACTTGGACTCAGGAAGGGGAACATCACACACCGGGGCCTATCATGGGGAGGGGGGAGGGGGGAGGGATTGCATTGGGAGTTATACCTGATGTAAATGACGAGTTGATGGGTGCAGCACAGCAACATGGCACAAGTATACATATGTAACAAACCTGCACGTTATGTACATGTACCCTAAAACTTAAAGTATAATAATAAAAAATAAATAAATAAATAAATAAATAAATAAATAAATGGTGTTGGGAAAATTGGATATCCACGTGCAGAAAAATGAAAGTTAATCTTTATCTCCCTCTATGTACAAGAATCAACTTAAAAGAAATTAAAGACTTAAAGCAAGACCCAAAACTGTAAAACTACTAGAGGAAACATAGGGGAAAAGCAATGGTCTGGGCAATGATTTCTTAGATATGACCCCAAAAGTACAGGCAACAAATGCAAAAATAGATAAATGTGAATTGCATCAACCTAAAAAGTTTGTGTATGGCAAAGAAAACAATTAACAAAGTAAAAAGACACTGGGAGAAAATATTTGCCAATCATACATCTCATAAAGGCCTAATACCTATTTTAAAATAAACAAGCAACACAGCAACGCACATAACTCAGTGACAAGAAAAAATTAGACCTGTTAAAAAATGGTGAAAGGTCCTGAATAAACATATCTCAAAAGACATACAAATAGCCAGTAAGAATATGAAAAAATGTTCAACATCACTAGTCACCAGGGAAATGCAAATTAAAACCAGAATGAGAGATCACTGCACATCTATTAAAATGGCTGTTATCAAAAAAGTGATACTATCTCAAGAAAAGAAAAAGATCACAAATGTTGGTGAGGATGTGGGGAAAAGGGAACCCTTGTACACTGTTGATGGGAATGTAAATGAGTATAGTCATTTTGGAAAACAGCAGGGAGGTTCCTCAAAAAACTAAAAATAGAATTATATGATTAGCATCCCAGTTCTGGGTATATATCCAAAGGAACTGAAATCAGTATGTCAGAGAGATATCTGCACTCCTGTGCTTATTGTAACATTATTCCCAATAGCCAAGATATGGGCACCACATAAATTCTCATTAATGGATAAATGGATAAAGAAAATGTGGTATATATACACAATGAAATATTATTTGACCTTAAAAAAGAAGGAAATTCTGTCATTTGTGACAACGTGGATTCACCTGGAAGACAGTATGCTAAGTGAAATAAAGCAGACACTGAAAGACCACATGATCTCACTTGTGTGTGGAACCTAAAAAAGTTGAACTCACAGTAGTAGAGAGTTGAATGCTGGTTACCAGAAGCTGTGGGTTCTGAAGAAGATGGATGGGAATAAAGGAGATGTTAGTCAAAGAGTACAAAGTTTAATTAGATGGGAGGAATAACTTATATTGATCTTTGTGTAAGCATGGTGACTATAGTTAATAATGAGTATGTATATCCATATATAAATAAAATATATATAATTAATGTAGATTTCAAAATTACTGAAAGAATAGATTTTTAAGTATTCTCACCACATAGTAAAGATATGTATGTGAGGTGATAGATATGTTAATTAGCCTAATGTAGCCATTCCACAATGTATACATGTATCATAATGTCACATAATACTCCATAAGTATACACAATTATTTGTAAATGAAAAAAATTTTTAAAGGCAATGACTTTTTTAAAAAAAGCCTTCTGTATTATTTAAAAAACTTTCTGTATTATTCAGCTGCTATGAAGACAGAGGAAAGAAAGGATATTGAAAAAGAATTCAAAATGACTTGTGTGATATGAATTTCATTTGATCTCACAAACATCTATTAACAAGTTCTTATTTTTAACATGTTATTTAATATGTAATATATCACACATAGAGAAACTTTCTTTTTTTTTAAATTTATTTATTATTATTATACTTAAAGTTGTAGGGTACATGTGCATAACGTGCAGGTTTGTTACATATGTATACTTGTGCCATGTTGGTGTGCTGCACCCATCAACTCGTCATTTACATCAGGTATAACTCCCAATGCAATCCCTCCCCCCTCCCCCCTCCCCCCTCCCCATGATAGGCCCCGGTGTGTGATGTTCCCCTTCCTGAGTCCGAGTGATCTCATTGTTCAGTTCCCACCTATGAGTGAGAACATGCGGTGTTTGGTTTTCTGTTCTTGTGATAGTTTGCTAAGAATGATGGATTCCAGCTGCATCCAAGTCCCTACAAAGGACACAAACTCATCCTTTTTTATGGCTGCATAGTATTCCATGGTGTATATGTGCCACATTTTCTTAATCCAGTCTGTCACTGATGGACATTTGGGTTGATTCCAAGTCTTTGCTATTGTGAATAGTGCTGCAATAAACATACGTGTGCATGTGTCTTTATAGCAGCATAATTTATAATCCTTTGGGAATATACCCAGTAATAGGATGGCTAGGTCATATGGTACATCTAGTTCTACATCCTTGAGGAATCGCCATACTGTTTTCCATAATGGTTGAACTAGTTTACAATCCCACCAACAGTGTAAAAGTGTTCCTATTTCTCCACATCCTCTCCAGCACCTGTTGTTTCCTGACTTTTTAATGATCGCCATTCTAACTGGTGTGAGATGGTATCTCATTGTGGTTTTGATTTGCATTTCTCTGATGGCCAGTGATGATGAGCATTTTTTCACGTGTCTGTTGGCTGTATGAATGTCTTGTGTAGTTGATATTTATTGAATGAATACATTCAAGTTAACACCACTAGGTCAAAACGGAACATTTCAGAACCCCAGAGCCCTTCCATGTTTTGTCCAGCCCCAGTCTGGCTTTTCTCCTTCCCCTGAGAGATAACCACCACCATGAGTTTTGCCTTAATCATTTATTGTTTTTCTCTATAGCTGCATCACTTATGTATGTGTCTCTAAACTAGACAGTTTCATTTTCTATTATTTTTTCCACTACATTGTATTTATGATATTCATGCTTGTTGATATGTTTCTCAATGGTCCATCCATTTTAATTGGTGAAAAGTCTATAATTATCTAATTATATCACAATGTATTTATTCATTCTGCTGTTGATGTGTATTGGGGTCATCATTTTTAAAGTTTACAAACAATGCTAATATGAATATTTGTGTATTTATGTCATCTTTTTCTATCATTTTTACTAACAATGTTTTGATTATTAGTTTTTAGATTATCTTCTCTAAAGAACACTCAGTGGGATTCAGTTCTTCCATCTAGTCTGACAATCTCAGTTCCAAAGGGAGCAGTCACTTAATCCACATTCAATGCAATGATCAACGTACATTAGCTCAAAACCTCCTAGTTGTCCACTTACCCAATGCTATTTTTGTACCTCCTAGTTGTCCACTTATCCAATGCTATTTTTTCTCTCTCTTACTTTTCTTCTTTTAAACTATTTAAACATTTTAATTTTAAAAAATAATTTTTAAAATAATGATTTTTTATTTTTTTTATTTTTTTTATTTTTATTTTTATTTTATTTTTTTTAAAATTTATTTATTATTATTATACTTTAAGTTCTAGGGTACATGTGCATAATGTGCAAGTTTGTTACATATGTATACTTGTGCCATGTTGGTGTGCTGCACTCATCAACTCGTCAGCACCCATCAACTCGTCATTTACATCAGGTATAACTCTCAGTGCAAACCCTCCCCCCTCCTCCCTCCCCATGATAGGCCCCGGTGTGTGATGTTCCCCTTCCCGAGTCCAAACACTGTTGGTGGGATTGTAAACTAGTTCAACCATTATGGAAAACAGTATGGCGATTCCTCAAGGATCTAGAGCAAAATAATGATTTTTTAAACTATTCCATCTTCTGTCAATTCTGCATTGAATCTGCCTCTCATCCTAATGGTTTCTTGAGAAATCATCGTGTGTGTATTCAACCGAACTCAAAATTTTTATCTTCCTCTCTTATAACATGAGAATCTTCAGATATTTCAACTCCTCATACTCCTCTTCCAATTTACAGATCCTGGCTGTCATTTGGTACTAAATTCCATCATGTTTTATTTTTCCCATATAACACTATTAATAATTTTTTATATAATCAATGTTTATCTGCTCACATATTTGATACTTTTTTTTGCTCAACTTTCTTTTTTACAGCTCAACACTTCCAATCGAGATTTCTCTCCGCTGGCATTTTCTAACATTTTGCATTTCTTTTAGTGAGTGTCTGCTGGTGGTACACTTTCTCAAATTTTGTTTAACTAAAGATGTTCTCATTTTAACTTTTTACTTGATGGATACTTTTGCTGAGTACAGAATCCTAGTTTGGCAGTAATTGTTCAATTCACTACATTGCAGATAATTTTCACTGTCTTCTGACTTTCATTATTGCTTTTGAGAGGTCATATATCATTTTAATGAAATGTAGTAGGCTGATTTTTTTTTTTTTTTTTTGAGATGGCGTCTCACTTTGTCACCCATGTGGGGGTGCAGTGGCATGATCTCGGCTCACTGCAACCTCTGCCTCCTGGGTTCAAGCTGTCTCCTGCCTCAGTCTTCCGAGTAGCTGGGGCTACTAATGCCTAACTAATATTTGTGTTTTTAATAGAGACGGGGTTTCGCCATGTTGACCAGGCTGGTCTCGAACTCCTGGCATCAAGTGATCCACCCACCTCAGCCTCCCAAAGTGCTGGGATTATAGGCGTGAGCCACAGTGCCTGGCCTAGGCTATAAATATATATGTTAAAACATATATATATGTTTTAAGCAAAAAGGGTGAAGCTAGGTTCCTGATGCTAACTTATGAAGATATTTTGTCTCATTCTTTGATACTCTAAGATTTAAACCGTAAATAATTTAGAATTATAATATGACAATCTCAAGTTATCTAACCATTACATAGTAGTAGGTTCAGATACAATCAGAGCAACACTGGCTTAATCAGGCAGGGTGTGTTTTGGCCATGAGGTACAAATTAACAAGTAACAGTGACCTAAAGCATAAAGTCATGTATTGTTTGCTTAATAAGAAGTCCTGAGGTCTAAAATTCAGTTACATTCTATTTTTCATGAGTGTATGTATTATACACAAAAAGACAGGTCTGCTCTTGAATTGGGATATAAGTCTGTTAATATTTTGGAAATGCACATCACTAACTTCCTTAAAAGGGGTTGGCTTAGAAGAAATATATGGCTAAAAAGGGTCTTTAAAGTCATTTTTTCTTCATTCTTTACTACAATGCCACTCTGACAGAGTCAGAGAACCTCAACTCTGAGGTGGATAGGAAACATCACCTCAATTTTACATGCTATATAGTGTACACTTTCTCTTGTGAGGAGTGAAAAAAGTACCAAAGACATTCTTTTTTTCCCTTAGTCCCTGCAGATCTAAAAGATTAAGATTAACCAGGAACATTGTTAATAATTACATAGCCTAAAGCAAGATATAATGTCATAAAAAGCAGACAAGATTTACCTTTGCTAATCCTTAATTCATATAATCAAGAGCTACTGAAATACAATTATCTCCTATTTTTATCTTTCACTTTAGCTAAAACCATTTTAATTATCTGTTTTCCTTGTCCAACTCAGTGCAGCCACTGACTTCAATAGTACAGTAGATTTTATTCATCATTCACCTGAACTTATAATGGTCCAGTAATATTGTCTTATCACTGGACAGTTTTGAAATTAGTGATTACCAAAATCCTTCTGTTTGCTTAGCCATAGAATTCTGCAATATTAATAATAAAGGGTAGGCTTTGTGGGCTTTTTTAGAAGCAAAAACTAAATTCCTAACCTGTGAGAAATCAAATTTCAGTGATTTAAAATAAGTTCTATGAAATAAAGAGGGCAAGGCCTTACTTTTGCTCGGAATCCTAGAATCATTCATACAGATGAGATAATTTCCTGCCATTGTTTTTTTGAAGGGAGCAGATATTTCTATTAATTTTTCTCTACCTAACATAAATTCTGTACTTTTGGGTTGAATTTGGAAGTTTTTCCAGAAAATAAATAATTGCTAGTTTGCATAATCCACACTGAATAAATACATAATTATTAACTATTTCCTTACTTCTAATTCACAAAGTCAGCACAGACATTTTTGACATGGCATTTGAGATACCAGCATCTTCAGAATAGATAGAAAACATGCTGTGGATGTTGAACAACACAAGGCTGAGCTGGTTAGTACTGTAAATACTGTTTAATTGCCTTTATGTCTAATATTCTTCCTTTCGACATTTAACATTGAACCCTTCAAGAATATTAGGTTGCATTTTTTATAATGTTGGCTATTACAGGATTATGAAATCTGAGATGTTAATATCAGTAATCATAGTGCTGAGGAAGTTATTAGTATACCAAACAGTGCTTCCACATCTTTTGAGAATTGTACGTTAGAGTTTCTGCTTAAATTTTGGTATTTATATCAGGAACCTACAATAACGTATCAGCAGACAAAATTTTAGTAGATGATTTAAAATATGTTCCTAGCAAATGCTAACAATATTATGTTTATTTCTATATATTTTCATTTGATAAAAATATTTCTGATAACTCCTTCCTTATTGTGACCTATTTATATTTAGAATAGCAATTTTGGAAAATGTCTCATGGTGGGGGTACTTAAATGCTTAAAATGTGTTACTTTGATTCCATATGAAATTTAAAGTAGTTTTTTCTAATTCTATGAAGAATGTCAATGGTAGCTTGATGGGAATAGTATTGAATCTATAAATTACTTTGGGCAGTATGGCCATTTTCATGATATTGATTCTTCCTATCCATGAGGATGGAATTTTTTCCATTTGTTTGTGTCCTTTCGTATTTCCTTGAGCAGGGGTTTGTAGTTCTTCTTGAAGAGGTCCTTCACATCCTTCGTTAGCTGTATTCCTAGGGATTTTATTCTCTTTGTAGCCATTGTGAATGAGAGTTCATTCATGATTTGGCTCTCTGCTTGCCTATTGTTGGTGTAAAGGAATGCCTGTGATTTTTGCACACTGATTTTGTATCCTGAGATTTTGCTGAAGTTGCTTATCAGTTTAAGGAGTTTTGGGGCTGAGATGATGGGGTTTTCTAAATTTAAAATCATGTCGTCTGCAAACAGAGACAATTTGACTTCTTCTGTTCCTGTTCTAATACCCTTTATTTGTTTCCTTGTCTGACTGCCCTGGCCAGAACTTCCAATACTATGTTGAATAGGAGTGGTGAGAGAGGGCATCCTTGTGTTGTGCTGGTTTTCTAAGGGGATGCTTCCAGGTTTTGCTCATATGTGGGTTTGTCATAAATAGCTCTTATTATTTTGAGATATGTTCCATCAATACCTAGTTTATTGAAAGTTTTCAACGTGAAGGTCTATTGAATTTTCTCAAAGGCCTTTTCTGCATCTATTGAGATAATCGTGGTTTTTGTCTTTGATTCTGTTTATGTGATGGATTATGTTTATTGATTTGTGTATGTTGAACCAGCCTTGCATCCGAAGGGATGAAGCCAATTTGATCATGGTGGATAAGTTTTTGACCATAAAGAGTAATGAGATCATGTCCCCTTCAGGGACATGGATGAAGCTGGAAGCCATCATCCTCAGCAAACTGAGGACAAACATAAAGGAACAGAAACATAGGAACAGAAAACCAAACACTGCATGTTCTCACTCATCAGTGGGAGTTGAAAAATGAGAACACATGGACACAGGGAGGGGAACAACACACACCAAGGCATGTTACAGAGTGGGGGACAAGGAGAGAAAACTTAGAGGATCAGTCCATAGGGGCAGCAAACCACTATGGCACATGTATACCTATGTAACAAACTTGCATGTTCTCTGCAGGTATCCTGGATCTTAAAGTAAAATAAAAAAAAAAAAAAATAAGCCTTAAAAAATTACTATCTGACAATTACCTCTTATATCCCCCCAAAAAAGGGGTAAAAGATGCCTTTTTTTGGACAATTGTTTATATGAGTGTTGTTTTCTCATTTTAGAGCATTTGGAAAATATAGAAAATTATGAAGAAAAATTTTTTTAAATTACCCATGCTTCTACCCAGAGAAATTCACTACTATTTTTTTCTTCCCATTCTCTCCCTCTCCTTCCTCTGTCTCTCTCTTTAATCTCATATAATTTTATTTTTTTCATTGATTTATTTTGCCAAAGATTTTTTGCCATAAAATCTTTTCATTGATTTATTAATTCTTGTCAAATTACTTAAGATTTTCCTCCAAAAGTTCTATAAAGTTCTTAATTGAAATCCAGGAAATTTACAGTTTATATTACTGAAACTTTTTATGAGAAAACATTTATTTAAGTTGTATCTTTTGTTCCTCAGTAAAGTTTTATGGGTTTTTAAATATAAATCCTATGGTATTGTATAAGCTTAAGCATTTTATATACTTTATTCCTACTGTGAATGGCAACACACACAACACACACACACAAACAGTTGTTGCTACACTGTATATATTTTTCTTTCTTTTTTTTTTTTTCTTTGAGACAGAATCTCGCTCTGGCCCCCTAGGCTGGAGTACAGTAGCTCGATCTCAGCTCACTGCAAGCTCCGCCTCCCGGGTTCACGCCATTCTCCTGCCTCAGCCTCCCAAGTAGCTGGGACTACAGGCACCCACCACCACGCCAGGCTAATTCTTGGTGTTTTTAGTAGAGACGGGGTTTCACCATGTTAGCCAGGATGGTCTTGATCTCCTGACCTCGTGATCCACCCACCTCGGTCTCCCAAAGTGTTGGATTTATAGGCGTGAGCCACCACGCCCAGCACTGTATATATTTTTCATGTTTTTATAACCAGCCAACTTAATGGGTTCTTACTACTTTTGATAGACTATATGGTTGATTATTTGGAATTCCAATGGCAGAAAATCATATCATCTGCAAATAAGGATAATTCTGTCTTTACATTTTTATTATTCATATGTACTAACTAGGACTTTCAAGAGAACATGACCTAATAGTGGTGGCAGGAGACATTCCTCATGCCAGCGTGACTGTAATGGGATGCCTCTGAGGTTTCACTGTTAAATATGATGTTGGCCATTGTTCTGAGGTAAACATGGTGTATTAGGCGCTGTTCTCAGGCTGCTGATAAAGACATACCTGAGACTGGGTAATTTATAAGGGAAAGAAGTTTAATGGACTCTCAGTTCCACATTGCTGGGGAGTCCTCACATTCATGACAGAAGACGAGGGAAGAGCAAAGGGGTATCTTACATGGTGGAAGGCAAGAGAGTGTGTGCAGGAGAACGGTCCTTTTATAAAAGCATCTGGTCTCATGAAACTTATTCACAATCATGAGAACAGCACAGGAAAAACCCACCCCTGTGACTAAATTCGTTCCCACTGGTTGCCTCCCATAACATGTAGGGATCATGGGAGCTACAATTCAAGGTGAGATTTGGGGACACAGCCAAACCTTATCACATGTTTTACCACATTTAGAAATTATTCTTACATTTTTAGTTTATTGAGATTTGTTTTGTCTGCTTGTATCAGGCTCAATGCTGAAATTTGTTACATGATACTTAAACATCTGTTGAGATTATCATTTTATTTTTCTTCTTTGATCATTTCATGTGAAAAAATGTTTGTATATTTTATATCAGGAAACCATTATCAAAGTTTCAGATTCTCCTAGAACTTGGTTATTTCTTTATTTAATACACATATTTATATTATTTTATATTTTTATATGCTTACGGTCCTGGATAAGATAAACTTTCCTCACCCTTAACCATCAGGATTTTTTTTTTGCTTGATTATTTATTTATCTGTAGTTCTCTACAGATTAATACCCAGTTACCCAGAAATCCATACTGTTCAAATGAAAGAACACACTGTGGTTGTGGATTGTACAATGTGGCCTTCCAGCCAGAGTGGGTAAGGTTTAGGGGTTGGGGAAGAGGTGGGAAGTCCTCAGTAGTCTTTGGAATAATGGTAAAATGGAACAGGCAGCCCCTTCTCCATCAGATCCTCCGCAGGGCTCCAGCTGCCACTATGTAATCTCCAGACAACACCTGGGCTCCAGGTCCCTAACGGTGCATCAGTGCTGCAGCTGCATTCTATTCCTGTAAGATCCTGCTCCACAGCAGAGCGAATATTTTTCTATTTTTATATATTTCTAAACTCAGTGGAATTTGTATTTATGTTTCACATATCCAGATATATTTAAGAAATAATTTTATAATTACAAAATCTTAACATGTAATGTGAAAATTATAAATAATTTGCCAATGATCAAAAAAAATCCTGCAATTTTTCCACCATCCAAAGATAATCAATCCGTATGTTTTGATATATCTTTCCATTATTTTTCTACACATTAGGACTAACTAGAAAATTTAATTTATATTGAGATGTTAGTAGCTAAGAAAAACTTAATGTAATTTATTCCTGAGGCAACCTATTGGCATTGGATATGAAGCCTTATTGCTTGGTACAAAGGAGGAAGAACTAAGAGGGGATGTTTTGTCGCAGATTACAGCATTTGAAGTGATGAAGAACGTCAGTCTTATTCTAAATAAAATCAGTTACCTAAGTCATCACTATGTAATTCGCTGAAATATTCACCTTTCATAAACCTCTGCAGGTTCCTGTAAAACCCTGGTCACTCTTAAAATCATTTATGGTGTGTCTATTGGCCTAATTACCATAACTCTTGTAGTTCAGGTCTTGTATTTTGTCCACTTTGGCAAGCCCACCAGTGACACTGCCATCATCATTCATGCAGACAGAAAGTCCAGTCCTGCCACCTGCCTCTCTGGTTCTATCCCCCATCTCTTTCCCCATCACCCCTCCTTGGATCTAAGAGTACCCTGCCTTCTGCTCCTGTGGCCAACCTAAGCTTCACTACCAAGGTAACCCATCTGCTATGGTGACAACGAAAATCACAATATGGGGTTGCGAAGTTATCACTGAGTACAATAACTTACATTTTTGAGCCCTCAGTCCTTCTCGAGCCAGATCAACACCCTTCTTCCAAAGGAGGCACGCCCAGCTTCTCTCCCACCTGCCACCAGTTTCCAAAGCACTTAGCTTCCTGAGATCTCACCCTCTTGTTCAGTTCTTTGCTGACTTCCTACATGGTGATGACTCTGTCTGGCACCCACTTGTGTTCAAATGATTGGAAACAAAAAATTACAGCTGAGCCTGGGTGATTCATCCAGGCTAGGGCATACAATATTCTTTTTATCTTTCCTGTACAACCAACTTTACTAATCACTAATGAGGGTGTAAACAAATGAAGAGGCTGCCAAGTGCACCCTGCTCTATTGAGCTCTCTGCATAGAGGTTCTTAAGTCAGTATCTACCATCCAGTCACGGTTGATTATCTTTCAGTCTCATAAACTTGACTACTTTCAACATTTGTATACCAGTAGAGAAAAAAGCAAATGTTCAAGTGAGGTGATTGAAAAGCCTAATTTATTAAACACCTATTGATTTTTACAGAGGGTTCCCTCTATTGGAGAAATCAGAAAACAGTGATCAGTGAGGGTAGGAATAAAGAAGGAAGATTTCAGCAAAATGTTGAACATGAGAAAAGGGTGAAGGTTTGGATTTAAGAAGAAGTAATTAACATGGAAAATGAGAACACCAGGGGAATTTAATAGATTTAAAACTAAAGGCACACACAGAAAAAGACTTGAAATGTTAACCAGTGACAGATGTATATGTATCTGTACTTTCTCATTGATATTGTCAATATTATCTTCTATACTTGACATTTAGCTTAATTTCTAAACTACTTTAAACTGCTACTTAGACTTTATACTTCACATTGTAACTTTGAGAACACATTGCTTATAATTTGCTGTGAAAGGCAAAACTTGTTCAATGCTACTTATATTCTGAGTGCTTAACACTACCTAGAAGTATGATTCCTCAGTCTGGAAAAGACTTCAAAAGTAAAGAAACCTGCTCACCCTACCCCCAACCTTCTAATTCTGTAGAAGGAGGAGATTGTTCCAGAGAAGGGGTGCTCCTAGCCAAAGACCCAGACCAAATGAATTGACACTAGAACCCACATCTCAAGCTTACAACATCTGATTTTCTTTTGCACACCATTAGAGATTCTACACAGGTTCTAAAAGCTTCATTTAGTGTTTCAACATTTCCCAGAGCAGAAGATTTTGTATTCTATATAATTACAGGTTGGTTTGCTGAAGTCAATAATAGGCCATTTAAATTAGCATAGACCTTCAGGCCCTGTTGAGTCGTTAAGCTCTGCAAAAGAAAGATTAGGAAGGTGATCATTCTTTACACATAGTTGTTATTTATGGGGAGTTACTATTATCTTTTAGATACTGGTAAATGTAGGAATTTGAGTCTTTGAAGAATAATTTTATATTCCTCAAACATTATTTGGTCTAGTAGAATTAAAGAATGATGAGGGATATTATGTAAATTTTAGAAAAGAAATTTAATGAAGCTCTAGGTAAGATTAATACAAGGGAGTAAGTGTGCATACATTTTCCCCAGTATTTTTTTTGTGCTTTGATTCAAATATTTGTGAAGAAGAAAGCTTAAATTCATTAGGTTCAATGTGCTTTCTTATATAACTTAAGTTTTGCTTTATAATACAAAAGTTTAAAACCTTTTTTTAAAGACCTAAATTTACTCCCAGTAAAGAATAATAAACAATACTTTGTATTCTAGAAGCCATTCTAAATAACCTGATGATTGGTAAGAGCCATTCTCATCTCTTACTTTTAGTGATAATACCAAATGCAGAATGGTCATATGGAAGGATTTCTTTGTGTTTGAGGAGTACCTTTTTTTTTTTTTTCCGCAGGCAATTTCCTAGGTTAAATGTTGGGTTGGAGGAGATTCTAATCATAGCTCACTGCAACCTCAACCTCCTAGGTTCAAGTAATTCTCCCACCTCAGCCTCCCAAGTAGTGGAGACTATAGGTGCACACCATAACACCCTACTAAATTTTTTAATCTTTTTTTTTTTTTTTTTTTTTTAGAAATAGGGTCTCACTCTGTTGCTCAGGCTGGTCTCAAACTCCTGGCATAAAGGAATCCTCCAGCCTCAGCCTCCCAAAGTGCTGGAATTACAGGTGTGAGCCATGGTGCTCAGCCATATTTATATTTTCAAAAATTGATTCACTAAACTTGAATGATAGTCATATATTTTAAATCAGTCCAGAAGTTTCTCTGTTTAGAATATTTTCTACAAGCGCTTTTGTGAGTCCATCATTTGTTCTTAAATTTAAGTAACTTCATATGGGATTAAAACATTCAGTTTTCAAATATACTTCCACCAAACTAGAGTATATATAATTTATGCTTTTAGATGTTTTACTGAAAAGCGTGCTATTTGGCATTTTGTTTCCAAAATCAGCTCATTTATCTACACTGAAAATCTGTTGTAACCAGTAGCCCTGCTCCCTGATGATGTCAATGAGTATTTTAGGGAAACCTTTTGGACATGGTATATTACTTAAGATGTATTTAGAAGGTATATTACTTAAACCAATCCCTTTGATATTGTGCAGTTTCAAAAGCTTCTTGAATTATCGTACTTTGTAAAATGTTCTAATTTGTGGACATTCATCTGCTTAGTCCTTAAGTTCTTTAATAGCTTCCTAGGCTTCTCATTAATTGCTGTGATAGTGAAAAGCATCTCATGCTAGTGTTCTTCTCAAGTCAAGCATGACTCCATTTTGCCACATCACTTGCTGGCTTTTGCAATGGCATCAAGAGAGCATCTTCCAAGTTTTCCAGTCATCTATCACTGAAAATTATCCCAGCCATCCAATAATTTCTTCCTAAAGTCACTTGCAACATTTATCATTTTTTCCCACCACTTTGACCTTATTGTTGTTTCTTCCATTCATGTTTACTTCATATAAGTCTTTCTCTTCATATTGCTTTTGCGTTTATTACACAAAATGAGTTTAAAAAATGCCTACGGTATACCTCAAGACAAAGCACCAACAACATAAATGGAGCAAATTGACAGTAGAAAGGAGAAACTGAAATATTTGTGCCCAACAACACATGTCATCTTTTCCAGCAGCAGAGGGGATGTGGTTTTGCTTCAAATTGTACTTTCATTTGTAAGAAATACAGTAAGCACAGGTGCCTTTGTATCAGATGTATTTGTTTCTACATTTGCATCTGTTATAAATGGAAGGCATGAGCTTATCTTACAAATAAACAAGAAACCCCAAATCATAGCTAACTACTTAGTGCACCAAGGACACCTGTGTTTGTTAAGATAAGGTTCAGCTGTAATTGACAAATGTTCTTGAACAATAGTGAAGTTACAGAAGTTATAGAAAATAATCTAGAGAAGTTTATCCCCCAGACACATTAAATGACTCATGGTAGCTGGTTTGAGTTGGAAAAAGCAATTTCAATATCATCAAAGACATGGACTCCTTTGTGTTATTGCACCACATCCTCAAAACATAGCTTCAATTTCTTAGTTCAAAGTGGCTGCTTAAGCTCCAGTCATTATGTCTATGTCCAGCCAACAGAAAGAAAGGGGGCTAAAAAAGTTGATCCTTCACTTTAAGAATACTTCTTAGAAGTTGCATACAATAATTCTATTATATCTCATTGCCAGAAGTTAGTCATACAGCCACACCTAGTTGTAAGGAAGGCTGGAGAATGTAATAATTATTCTGGATGTGACCAACTAAAACCAAGGATTCCATTTAGAAGGACAACAGGGAGAACGAATATCAGGGGACAACCAAGAATCTCTGCCACAACAATTGAATCCAAACACTTTTAGAGGAAGAAGCAGTTCACTCCAAATTCCTAATCCCTTCACGAGCCCCAGGTACTCTAAAACTCTTTTATAAATATTCTGTCAATAGCAAAACTCTAACATGTCTAAAACTTGGGAGTCAATTACAACATCAAAGGGAGCTGGCCTCAGGGGCCAACCTGACTGACTGTGGATTCATGTCTCTAGAGGTTTCACCTGGCACAAGTGAGCATCAAGAGCCCCACCCCGAAGAGGTAGTCCATGCCCTCTGCTTTTGTTTAGCCCCACAGAGCCCAGCCATGTGCCTAGAAGAAATATAAAACAAAGCAAGAATTTGCTGACAACAGCACAGAAACATCAGGTAGGAAGAGACCTTAGAGATTAGCTATCTAAGCTCTTCTCCTTTCAGATGAAAGAACTAAAACCTTTGGAAAGCTCTGGGTATGTCGTGGCTCAGTGTAAAGGACTTTTCTCCTATGATCTTGCTTGAAAGTGCATTAGGTTTTCTTCTTTCTAGGTCTCAAAGGGTTTTATGTTTATCTCTCAATATATTGTATAAAGTAATATAGAAGTTAAAGTATACAAACTCTAAAACCAGGCAGTCAGGATTTGAAACCTAGCTCTCTTAGTTACTATGTGACCGTTGGCAAATTATCTAAATTTTCTTTTCCTCAGTTTCCTCATCTAGCAAGTAGCAATAAAAAGATCACCTATTTCATAGACCTATTGGGAAGAGTGAATAGATTAATAAATGTAAAGCACTTAAGACAGTGTCCTGTCATGCGGAAAATGTTCAATAAATGTTAGCTAGTGCTGTCACTGTCAATCAATCTGAAGATAATGGTGACTTATTTTTTTTAACTTTTATTTTAGGTTCAGGGAGACAGGTACAGGTTTGTTACATAGGTAAACTCATGTCACAGGGGTTTGTTTCCTGATCCTCTCCCTCCTCCTAACCTCCACCCTCAAGTAGGCTCCAGTGTCTGTTGTTCCCTTCTTTGTGTCCAGGAGTTCTCTTCATTTAGCTCCCCTTAACTTGCTAAGGATTATGATCTCCAGTTCCATCCATGTTCCCACAAAAGACATGATCTTGTTCTTTTTTATGGCTGCATAATATTTGATGGTGTTTATGTACCACATTTTATTTATCCAATCTGTCATTGATTAGCATTTTGGATGATTCCATGTCTTTGCTATTGTGAATAATGCTTCAATGAAGATTCATGCACACGTGTCTTTTATGGCAGAATGGTTTATATTCCTTTGGGTGTATACCCAGTTATGGGATTGCTGGGTTGAATGGTAGATGTTTTGAGCTCTTTAAGGAATTGCCACACTACTTTCCACAATGTTGAACTAATTTACACTCCCATCAACAATATATAAGCATTCCCTTTTTTTCCACAACTTCACCAAGCATCTGTGATTTACTTTTTAATAATGGCCATTCTGACTGATGTGAGATGGTATCTCATTGTAGTTTTGATATACATTTCTCTAATGATCAGTGATGTTGAGCTATTTTTCATATTTGTTGGCCGCATTAATGTCTTATTTTGAGAAGTGTCTGTTCATGTCCTTTTCCCACTTTTTAATGGTATTTTTTTCTTGTAAGTGGTGACTTCTTAAGTGAGAATGGATTTACCCTTGCTACCTAGTATATTTCTAGCCATTTTCTGCTTTTAATTAAGAATTGATAAACATTTAGAAAATTACAACTAATATTGTCATTCAACTAAGAAAAGTGTCACAAGACGGTTGAAGCTTCTGGGGAAGTATCATTATATGCCTACCTCAAAGCTGAATAGAGTCAGAGGTTGTGTAATAAAAAATAAATTGTGTGTAAAAGACTCTGCCGTGATTGGAGGTGAAGGATAGGTGGGGAATAAAAGGATTTACCTTCCTTCCTACAAAAGCAAGAGAGAATGTGCTATCAGCTGGCTAAATCACATTAAGAGAAATACACTAAACACATCTCCAATCAAAAAATAATTTTGGTCAGGCACAACGGCTGACACCTGTAATCCTAGCACTTTGTGAGGCCAACATGGGTGGATCGCTTGATCCAAGAAGTTGGAGACTAGCCTGGGCAACATGGCAAAACCCTGTCTCTACTAACAAAATGCAAAAAATTAGCGGGGCATGGTGGCATATACCTGTAGTCCTAGCTACTGTGAAGGCTGAGGCAAGAGGATTGCTTGAGCCCAGGAGGTTGAAGCTGCAATGAGCTGAGATCATGCCACGGCACTCCAGCCTAGATGACAGACCAAGATCCTGCCTCAAATACTAATAATAATATTTTTTTAAATGTTAGCTATTTTATGATGCGGGCCAGTGAGGGCCAACTTAATACAGAATATTAAGATTGAAAAACATCTTTAAAACATATTTTAGTAAATGAAATGTATATCTTTGTATGTTTTTATTTACATAATACTTCAGATTCTCAAGGACACTTTTCCTCAAGGACATCTTAGTAACATACATGCAGTTAAATCAATGGCTCTTAACAAATGGGTTAGATTTTCCTGACAATAGGCAAGAAAGTGAGCTCAAATACTTCTTCATACCTCTCTTCTTTCTGGGGGAATATTCTTATACCAGATTTCTCTTGAGAAAATGGCAGCATCTCAAAAAGAATATCCCCACCGCCATTTTCTCCCTAGAACAGCATCATGGGAGGAAGCAGCACAGCATACGGAACCACTGAAAGTTGGGGCCTTGCTTCTTCCACCTAACAGTTGTATGGCCATGGGAGAAATCTTTCAAATGCATTGGTTATCAGCTTCTTCATCTATGAAATGGAGATATTAAAACTTGCTTCTAAATTTGATTTGAAGATAATCGGATATCATGGGCACAAAAGCATTTTGTAGCTGGCAAGGATCGTACCAATGAAGGATGGTATTATTTTTATTTTTACTCATTTTGGGGAAAGAAGAAACACCGGGATTTCCACTTTAGGTGTAGTATGGCTCTCGTATTCTAGAAGAGTGAGATAGTGATCCACTGTAGTTAGTAACAGGCTCTTTGGTCAGAGAAAGTTGGGTTTGGATTTCCATTCAATGTGTAAGTTGTGACTTATATTGTCAAGGCCCTTAAACTATCCAAACGTAGATTCTCTATTTGCAAAATGGAAGGAATAGTAGTATATAATTTATGGAGTTGTTCTGAGGATTAAATAGGTTAATATTCTGCTGTAGAATAGTAGTAATATATACTAAATGCTTACCAAGTGTCAGTAGTTATTATGGTTTTCATTTTGAATTGCTAGATTGTTCATAATTTGTCTCAGGGATCCTCCAAAACAGGATTGTGGAGTAGGTGATTTTTTTTTTCAGTGACAACTCAGTCTTTTCTAGAATGCCTTTTCCATGTTTCTTCCACCCTGCCAGGGGTGCACAGCAATTCCAAAACAACCCACTTTCTTTTTTTAATGTCCCTCTTTGGGTCTGGGTTTGTTCTCTGTGGGCAGCAATTGGTGCTCTGGACTGTGTCCAGCATGCAACCCCAATGTCCAACTGACCTCCTTACGGGGTCCAGGGCCTCTGGTATTATGAGCAGACTAGGAAGAGCCCAATACTTTGCATTTAAAAGTGACCATTTAGTACTTTAACCCAAGGTAGTCTCTGATGCTGGAAAGTTTAGGCATTTCAACAGGACTATAAATTATTTTTCCTCCTTAACATTACATTGTCCCAGTCTTTAGTGACCTGCTTCTCTTCAGGTCACTATCTCCTGTGCTTCTTTGAGCAGAGGAATTTTATATATGACTCTGCCCTAAACTCATTTTTGACTCAAACTCTTGGTTCATTATTTTGCCTTGCCATTTCTCATCACCTATACCCCATATTAATCTTGCTTCCAATGGCCATTGGCAAGGTCAACCTTGCTTTTGAGGAGGTGGGGTTTCTTTGTTTTTCTTATTTGTCATCTATGAACAAGTTATTAATCTCCATTTTACTCATCCAAGTGAATAAAGCATTTCAAAGGAAACGTTTTCCAAGTCTTGAGTGGATTATGGAAGATTATAGCAGCCTCAAAAATAGCTATGACATGTAATGCACTGATGTTAAGTTACTGACAAAAAGGCTACAAAATTCCAGTGCACAGAATGGTGATGGTGGCTTACATGAAGCAAGATACTTTTACAATGATAGTCATCTGAGACTTTATCCATTGCTCTACACCTGAATTACAAACTGCAGACGAGGAACTTCCCTGTAATGTTCAAGCTAGTAACAATCCAGAGGAAAGGAGAGCAAAAATTGCACTAGGAGATTTTATTTTCTACATTGTTCTTGTTGGCAAACCTTAGCAACAGCCAATGAGGACTGAACACAACTGCAGCCTAGTTTTAACCATATTAACTTTCCCCAGGAAATGCTGATTAGTACATCTACTAAGGAACCACTGCTTCAGGCCCAGCAGCCTGTGTATATACAAGAATAACTCTACTGGAAATCATTCTTCAGGGGTTTGTGCCTTATGTTATTATTCCTCACCGTTTTCAAGAAAGCTTGTTCCATTAGTCAGTGGAATGAGAAGAATTAGTCAAATGTTAGCAAAACTTCACTGAGCTGGAATGGCAGACACCAGACTTTTCCCAAGAACCAGACACTGCTAATTAACAATTTTCATTTGTTTGCCCACATATTTATTATGTTAAAGACATTGGGTGCATAAAAGAACAATTAGAAATAATCTCTGTCTCCAGAGACCTTTAGTCTGGGGTAAAAAACAGAAGTACCGAATATTTGTGGGATCAGAGTGGTAGAAACAGAGGGTTCTGTTGGTTTGCAGATGCCCTCTTTCAGAGAAATCAGTGAAGACTTCATGGAAGAGACAGCATTTGAGCTGAGCCTTGAAGAGTGTTTAGGATTTTGTTCTTTAGGTTTTCTGTTTGTTTGTTTTTCTAATGTGAATAAAGTACAAGTTCATTGTGAAAAACAAACTGGAGAGTTCAAAGCAGAATGGGAGCAGGAGGAAAAAACCCACCAATTTTCTAGATTCCAGAAGAAATCACTATTAATATGTTTTTTTTGTGGTACTACATCTCACTTTGGACACATTTAACAACAATTTTAAAATGCTCATAGCCTTTAATATAACACTTCTGCTTATAGAATCCTCAAAGAGCATAATTAGGAATGCAAGTAAAGACTCATGCACAACACTATTCATCATGGAATTTTATAAATAGTGAACCATGGAAACAATCTAACTGCTCCCCCAAAGGAAATGACTAAGAATGGCCAGAGCTGGAAAATTCTTGAGGATGTAGGACTTGCCTTGGACAGGAGGCATAGTAATGTCCCCTGAAACTATAAGTTAAAGGAGATAAGGATGGTGTACGTCCATTCTCACACTGCTATAGATAACTACTGCTATAGAGAATTTATGAATAAAAGAGGTTTAATTAACTCACAGTTAGTTATGCAGGCTTAACAGGAAGCATGGCTGGGAGGCCTCAGGAAACTTACAATCATGGTGGAAGGGTGAAGGGGAAGCAAGTACCTTTTTCTCGTGGTGGCAAGAGACACAGAGGGAGAGAAGGAGGAAGTGCCACACATGTTTAAACAATCAGATCTTGTGAGAATTCACTTACTATCATGAGAATGGCAAGGGAGAAACTCACCTCCATGATCCAATCACTTCCTACCAGACCCTTCCCCTGACACAAGGGGATTACAATTCCACGTGAAATTTCAGTGGCGACACAGAACCAAACTACATTATTCCACCCCAACCCCCTCAAATCTCATGTCCTTCTCACATTTCAAAACCAATCATGCCTTCCCAACAGTCCCCCAAAATCTTAACTCATTCCAGCATTAACTCAAAAGTCCGAGTCCAAAGTCTCACCTGAGACAAGGCAAGTTCCTTTCACCTATGAGCTTGTAAAATAAGAAACAAGTTAGTTACTTCTAAGATACAGTGGGGGTGGGGTGCAGGTATTTGGTAAATACTCCTATTGCAAATGGGAGAAATTAGCCAAAACAAAGGGGCTACAGGCCCCATGCAAGTGCAAAACCAACAAGGCAGTCATTAAATCTTAAAGCTCTGAAATAATCTCCTTTGACTCCATGTCTCACATCCAGGGCTCACTGATACAAGGCTTTGGGCAACTCCATCCCTGTGGCTTTGCAGTCTGGAGCCCCTGCAGCTGCTTTCATGGACTGGCATTAAGTGCCTGCAGCTTTTCCAGGCAAGCAGTGCAAACTGTCAGTGGATCTACCATTCTGTGGCCTGGAGGATGGTAGTCCTCTTCTCATAGCTCCACCAGGCAGTACTCCAGTGGGGACTCTGTGTGGGGGCTCCAACCCCACATTTCTCCTCCACAATGCATTAGTAGAGGTTCTTCATGAGGGCTCCACTGCATTATTGTACTTCTGCCTGGACATCCAGACATTTCCATACATCCTCTGAAATCTTGGTGGAAGTTCCCAAACCTCAATTCTTGCCTTCTGTGCACCCTCAGGCCCAGCAACACAAGGAAGCCACAAAGGCTTATACCTTCTGAATCAATGGCCCAAGCTGTCCCTGGTCCCTAGTTAGCCACAGCTGGAGCTGGAGCATCTGGGACACAGGATGCCATGTCCTGAGGTTGCACAGAGCAGCAGGGTCCTGGGCCAGTCCCTGAAACCATTTTTCCCTCCTAGGCCTCCAGCCTGTCATGGGGGGTGCTGCCAGGAAGATCTTTGATCTGCCCTAGAAACATTTTCTGCATTGTCTTGGCTGTTAACATTTGGCTCCTGGTTACTTATACACATTTCTGCAGCCAGCTTGAATTTCTCCCCAGGAAGTGGGTTTTCTTTTTCTACTACATGGTCAAGCTGCACATTTTTCAAACTTTTATGCTCCACTTCCTTTTTAAATGTAAGTTCCAATTTCAGACCATCTTCTTCTTCGCACATACGAGCATACACTTCTAGAAACGGCCAGGAGGTCACATCTTTAACACTGCTGCTAAAAAAAGTCTTCCACCAGATATCATATATTATCTCTCTCTGAAGTTCAAAGTTCCACAGTTCTGTAGGGCAGAGGCACAATACCATGGGTCTCTTTGCTAAAGCATCACCAGAGTGACCTTCACTCCAGTTCACAATAAGTTCCTCATCTCCATTTGAGACCACCTCAACCTGGACTTTATTGTCCACATCACTATCAGCATTCTGGTCACAACTATTCAACAAGTCTTATAAAGTTCCAAACTTTCCCACATGTTCCTATCTTCTTCTGAGCCCTTCAAACTGTTCCAACCTCTGCTCATTACCCAGTTCCAAAGTCATTTCCACATTTTCAGTCATCTTTATGGCAGTGCCCCACTCCCTGGGACCAATTTGCTATGTTAGTCTGCTTTCACACTACTGTAACGAACTACCTGAGATATGGTAATTTATGAAGAAAAGAGGTTTAATTGACTCACAGTTCTGCAGGCTTAACAGGAAGCATGTCTGGGAGGCCTCAGGAAACTTATAATCATGGTGGAAGGGCAAAGGGGAAGCAAGCACAGCACCTTCTTCTCATGGTGGCAGGAGAGATAGGAAGAGTGAAGGGGGAAGTGCCCACACTTTTAAACCATCAGATATTGTGAGAACTTATTATCACAAGAACACCAAGGGCAAATCTGCCTTATGACCCAGTCACCTCCCATCAGGCCCCTCCCCTGACATGTAAGGTTTACAATTCCACATGAGATTTGGGTGTGGACAAAGAGCCAAACTATATCACATGGAGTATGTAATAGTATAACATACACTAAGTTATGGGAGTACAGAACAGGGACAGAACATGAAGTTATTATCAGACTTTATACCTGAACATGAATATGGTTATGTGGTTAGCTGCTGTCAAGTAGGACTTCCTGAAAGAAAAGATGAATGCTAAGACCCAGTTGAGAATGCTAAAGTGAGGTTTCAAGAAAACTGGGTAATAGCTTGGCTCATAGTCTAGATTTCTAATCACCTCTTTCCAGGTCTGGACCTCCCAGAGATTTTTACCAGCCAGAGGAAGGGAGAGGAAGCTTGCTTCTGAACCCTGGCTATATCAGTTCTATTATGTATACTCATTTACATCAAAAATTCAATTTGAAATAATACAATATCATGCACAGACTACTTCCTACACCCTTTCCTCTCTGCTCACCCATCCTCCCTACCCCATGTATTGTTGACCAGATTCCATTACTACATTATCTATAACTCTGAATGAGAAGGCCCCTAATCTCTATAGCAGCTCCTGAGTCAGGAAGCCTTACGCAAAGGCATGGAGTTCCTGGTCATTGAAGTGTCTTGCTGGTAACAATATATGTTTAGGTGGGGGTGACAATATCTTATTAGAGATCTACAGAATAATGACACTCCTTATTTAACCTAAATCCTTCAGAAATTTGCAGATGTACATCAAGAGGACAGAAACTTAGCTCCTAAACCCTAATCAAGAATCTTCCTAGTGTAGCCATTTGATCTGAATTAAAAATAAATGCTCAGTAAATATTGTTGGCAGCATGAACATTTCCTTCTTCTAGAATACTTAGTATCCATGTGTATTTCCAATGACTTCTCCTTACATTCAATCAGGAGACATCTTTTGGCTTCCTCTGCAAATGGCTGTAGTAACAAAAAGACTCATATGCAAAGGTGTTCTCAGTTTATTGTATCAAGAGCTTTGTAGACTAGGTTAGCAGGAATCTTTTCCAGAAGGAGAAGTTTATCCAGGCTGATGTAATGCTTTCTAGTACCTCATCTTCTATTATGTAATTAAATGTACATCTCATTACATGCCTTTCACTCATGCATTCCCGTCTCATTTCATTGCTTCAATTATATTGCATTAATGAACACACAGGTGAATTGTGTAGTTTTCTACATAGTGTGATCTCTAAAGCCCTATAAGACATAAATTATTCTTCTTTAAAGTCACTCATTTTAATGAAGGTACTGCTTACAAGAACTGGGCCAAAGTGCATCATTTAATTCAGCTCTTAATCACAAAGACCAGAGCAGAGAGTCAATACAGACAGCTATGTGGTCAGCGGCTGGTGAAAGAGGTTTGTCAGTCAGTGAGGTGCTACAGTCTAGAGCTCATAGGAGGGAGAGGCCAGTACCTCTGAATCTCCATCAAGTTATCTGAGTAGAAGAGGGAGAAGGACCAAAAACAGTGAGAAAGATAGGCCTAAGAAGAGAGTAGGACAAGGTAGAAGATCCATGTAGATCGCAGGAGGTAAGAAAAGATTCCTCCAGAATGAGCAAGCAGGTTATCAGAAGGCTCAGTCCTATAGAATTAGAGGAATTTTCCCCTCTCTAGATCAGTGCTTCACAAAATAGGGGTATCTCTTACCAACAGCATCAGCATCATCTCAAACTTGAAATGCAAATATTCAGATCCTTCTCAGATCTACTGAATCAGAAACTCTGGGTGGATGACCCAGTAACCTGTGACACATCCTGTACTATAACACAGGTTACTGAGTCACCCACCCAGAGCATTAGAATCACGTTCTCCCCTTGATTCTAAAGCCACCAGGAGTTTGAAAGGCCCTGCTTCAGATTGGCCCGAAGAATTATTAGTAGTTAAATCTTGAACTTCAGTTCTTCCCTTCTTAAAAGCATCCTCTTGCCTGAAAGTAGACCAGAATTTGTTTTCCCCACTGTGTTTCCAAAGGATTCTAGTCTACAGAGCTCTTGATGCAAGAGACCAAATACTAAAATATCAGTGGTTAATTCTGTAGAAATGAAGGATCCTTAGCTTCAAAACTCTTTTACCGCTTCGGTGCAGTTTATTTTATCAGTTGATGATTTCTATGATGGAGGCTCAGGATTCCAAACAGAATACTGACATATCAATGAAGAGAGAAAAGGGTGTTAAAGCAAGGATCCTTGATTAATTATTGGACAGGCATAGATGGGGGTAACCTTTTAGCAATATGGTTCAAAACCCACCTGATATAGAACACTGGTATTTATTCTTCTTTGTAAATTCTCCATTGAAATAGATAAGTTACTCTGCATTATTAGTAAGCATCTATATTCTACTAGAGCAATTTTCATTCATTTATCTACTCTAGAGAACCTAAAAACCCGAACACACAGACATTAAGCTCTGGTAAATAGAACTATGGGTAGGGTCTCCCCAAGCAATAGATATCCCTGTGATCAAAGAGAATGCTCTGCCTTTGTTCTTTCAAGACATGGCATAAGAACTAAAGAAAGGGCAATGATGACTACTGTTTCCTGGACTCGCAGATTGGCAGCATTACTTGAACTTTATGGAGCTTGGATTAAGTCATTTTACTCTTTCCTGACATTTATTGGACCGGTTGACTATGAAGGGTTACCTGTCACCAGGACACGAAAGACAGCAGAGGAAGGGCCAGGCTAAGTGTGTTTCCTGCAGGTCGGCATGCTCTGCTGAACACAGGGAATTCCAAATCCTTCCCCTGGCTTACCACTCCCTCCAGTGCCTCCCATCCTTCTCCAGCGTGACTTTCCACCTTCTCTTTTTTGCTCACCAACAACAGCCACATTGGCCTTCTTTGGCATTCTGAACGTTCCAAGCTGTATCTCATGTGAGAGCCTCAGTGCTTGCTCGCCCTCCCGTCTGGAACGCTCTTTCCAAACTACTCTTGGCTAGTTGCTACTTAATTTCCAAAAGTTCTTGCCTGACCCTACATCCTAAATCATATTATTTCTTTATATTCTTTTGTAACACCCTGAATTTTATCTTTATAGCATTTAGCATACTTTATAATTTTATATTTGTTTGTATGACTACTGCTTAAAGTTTGTGTTCTGCTTAGATTGTCAGTTTTATGATGACCACTTGCTCTCAGGGCTGATCAGAACACTGGTATTTTGACTGGCCATTACTGATTAATTTCACAGATCATCAGTATGCATGCTTGCAAGTCCATATCAGATCTGCTTTCTCAGGGTGGTTTCTGCCATCACATCACCTTCTCTTCTCTGACCTTCTGCTTTCCAGTTATAAGGACCTTTGTGATTACATCAGCTCACCCAGATAATCCAGGATAATCTCCGTGTCTCGGTAACCTTAATTTAATCATATCTACAAAGCCCCTTTCACCTTGTAAGGTAGCACTTTTATAGGTTCTGGGGATTTAGGATGGAGACATCTTTGAGGGGTCATTATTCAGCCTAACCACAGCACCAGATGAACAGTCTGTGCTCCTACTTTGTGAATTAACTGTAATTCAGTCTGATCAATCCTTTGTGTCTGGTTCTTACAAGAGACCACAGTATAGTTTATTAATCTATGGGAGTAATGGACAACCTCTCTCAATCTCTGCTCCCTTACGATTTTTTTTTTTTTTTTTTTTTGCATTTGCTTTATAGACAAAAAATTTGCTTCATTCTAGTTGACAGACACACAGACAAGTACTGAAGTCAGCAAGACCCTGGAGCTCAAACTTGAGAGATTTTTGGTTTTGTATGCTTCACCTCGGTCCCAACACTGCCCAGTCTTAGGTTCTACCCACTCTAATTTCCACCTTCTAAACTGGGCCAGCCAGAACTGGTTTGCCTAAGGAGTTGAGCATCATGTTGTGATGGCATTCACCTTTGCACCATGATGAATGTGGGCAAGATAGTAGCCACAAACTCTTATCTGTCCTCAGTCTCACTGTCAGCCCTCCCCATGTACTCTCATGGCAGGAGAGAAAGAGGAAAACAGGGAAGTAGAAGAAGGAATAATGAATTCCCTCTGTTACAAAGCCCTGAGAAGGCTCATACCCCAAAGACCTTGTACCATGATCACTCTGCCCATCACTTCTGGACAAAGAGAAAACTCCGAAGACCAGGGATTCACTATCACTCTGTCCATCCAACAGGCAGATCAAGATTAGGAACCTGTGTCAACCCTAGGCAGTTAATTCCAAACATCCAAAATCTACTAAACACAGGTACATTATTAAATGATGATAAGTCATTAGTGATAGCAACAAAAATAAAATAAAAATAAAATATCTTTCCTAAAATTCCATATGGTTAAAAATTAGTGTGGAGAGGAATTTTTTTGTAAACTGATAAAGTTAAATGTATTTTAAGAAAGTGAGAGGAATACTTTTTATGAATTTTGTGACTGTATCTTTTAAAAACAACAAAATTTTTTTTTAGGTATTTACCATGGGCAAAACACCAAACTGATACCTGGAATTAAGGTCACCAAATGGCCTTCAGCTTTGCCCAGGGGTTCTAATCATGGTGCATATACCATCTGTTTTCTATGAGTAGCTTCCTTTTTTCTTGGAATAAGATCACGTAAGGAAAGGGAGAAAAATGGTCAATTTTGGGGTGAAATGTTTAAAAAATGACAAAATACCATATGCACTAAGTTGACAGGTGCAAAGCTTCGAAGATTGTACAAAATGTTGGGTGCCTTCCTTATACTCACCAACTTTCATACGTGTGAACACATTGCAGACTACCCCAGTCACTTTGGAGCTGATAATTCATCCACAATCCAGGAGTCCCCTAGTGATTCTTTAGAGAAAGACTAATAATATTGGCTTGTGAGAAGCATCTGGAAAAAAAAAAAAGAATAGCTCTTGTGAGCACAGGTAACCAAAATCACAGAATCGTAAATAGAACTGAGTTTCCCTAAACATAGAAAACAGAATGCTGGCCAGGCACAGTGGCTCATGCCTGTAATCCCAACACTTTGGGAGGCCAAGGCGGGTGGATTGCTTGAGGTCAGGAGTTTGAGACGAGCCTAAACAACATGGTGAAACCGCATCTCTACTAAAAATACAAAAATTAGCTGGGTGTGATGGCAGGCACCTGTAATCTCAGTTACTCAGGAGGCTGAGGCAGGAAAATTGCTTGAACCTGGGAGGCAGAGGTTGCAGTGAGCTGAGATCACACCACTGCACTCCAGCCTGGGCAACAAAGTGAGACTCTGTATCAAAAAAAAAAAAAAAAAAAGGAAAAGAAAAGAAAATAGAACGCTAACCAATGTGACAGTACAAATTTCAAATTTGGTAATGGAGTGTGCCTGCTGAAAATTTTTAAAGTATGTTACTGAAAAGATCTGGCCAAATGGGAATAAATTTGTCCAGATTTTCTGAAAAATCAAAAAATTTTTAAACAAGAAATCTTAAACTACAAAATCCAAAGTTAGAGAATTTTAAGTAGTGGATTTACTAACTTTTCCTGGCCACCCTTTCAACCTGTTGTCAGCGAACTACATTAGGAGGAGGTCACTAGTTCATTTCTTCCTTTTTCTCTCCCTCCTTCCCCTTAACTATATGTTATTCATGATCATTGGCTTTTTTTTTAGTATATTTCTTTAAAGATAAACAGTTGCTATAATAAAACTTCACACTGCATGCTGGTGAAAAACACACATATCTGTCTCTGAGTAGTCGCAGATTGTTCTCCTTGATTGTAGTCTGGATATGATTATCATGTTAATCCATTATTTTTCTTGAATAAAGTTGGCAAAAGAAAGTTAATCAGCTGCCTTATTATGTCTTTCAGCATTAAAATAATTTTGTTAAAATTAAGACATTGGCACCAGAACACACTGAAACTTGGGACAGCCAGAAATCAACCAGTGAAGCCAAAGTCATGTCTGGTGGGGAAAATGAGGCAACTAGCATCCATTCTGACTCTGAGATGGAGTCTACAAGACAGTGTGGACCCACGGCCATGCCCTGCCCAATTGCTCAGCAGCTCCCAGAGGTCAGGAGTTCTCCTAGAGATTCTCCTCTCCCACCCCAGCTCACGCCCTGTCCTCCACACCCATCAGAGATCCTTAGGCTTGATATCTCCATCACTTTCTTTAATAATCTTGAATCACCACAGATATGATTAAGGAAACCCTACAGATCGAGTCATATCTTCAAACATAAATATCTTTGCTCAGTAGTAATCTACCTCAAACTTTCATAGACACATCTTTATTTGAGGATCAAAAGAGCTGTCATCTCCAATACTAACAATGCCTTCTTCTGGAACAACCTGCCTGAGGCTGTTTTACAGTTAATGTATGTTGATAAGTAGAAGGATTATACTCGAAAATAATCATAAAAGCTGCAGTATAGTAAACATATAAACCAGTAACATAGTCATTTATCATAATTTTCAAGTAATATACACTGTACAAAATTGTATGTACTATATTTTATGTGACTGATAGCAGTACGTATGTTCACCACAGACATGTGACTAATGTGTTGTGCTATCACGTTTAGGACAATGCAAAATCACTAGGCAACAAGAGTTTTTCAGCTTCATTACAATGTTATAGGACCACGATTATATACGTGGTCCATCATTGACTAAAATATTATCATGTGGCACAGGACTGTATATGGTCCTGTTAGACTTTTTAAGTTTATTTTTGTTCATAGGTATCATGTTTTCCCCCAAACCATGGAATTAAGTGTCTACCTTATTTCTATTGTCTGTTTCTTTTTCTTTCCTTTTTTTTTTTTTTTTTTTTTTTGACAGAGCTTCACTCTGTCGCCCAAGCTGGAGTGCAATAGTGCGATCTCGGCTCATGGCAACCTCTGCCTCCAGGGTATTGTCTGTTACTTTTTACTCACTTAGCAATGTATCACAAACTCTACCCAAGCCAAAAACAAAATTATGAGCATTTTTAATATAGCTGTTGCCTATTTTTGTGTCTCCTTTTCAGAAGTGTTTATTTAGGTCTTTTGTACATTTTTCAATTAGTTTGTTTTCTTGCTATTGAGTTGTTTGAGTTTCTTAAACATTTTGTATATTAACCTCTTATCAGATTATGGTTTACAAATATTTTCTCTCAATCCTTCTATTTTCTCTTCATTCTGTCGCTTCCATTGCGATGCAGAAGCTTTTTAGTGGATGCAATCTCATTTATTTGTTTTTTGTTTTTGTTGCCTGCCATTTATTTGTGTGGACTACAATTTCTTTCATCAATGTTTTCTAGTTTCCAGTATAGATGATCCTCAATTCATGATGGAGTTATGTCCAGATAAACCCATCATAAGTTGAAAATATTATAAGTTGAAAATGCATTTAATACATGTAATCTACCAAACATCGTAGCTTAGCCTAGCCTACATTAAATGTACTCAGAACATTTATGTTAGTCTACAGTTGGGTAAAATAATCTAAGGCAAAGCCTATTTGATAATACAGTGTTGAAGAGCTCATGTAATTTATTGAATACTGCACTGAAAATGAAAAATAAAATGGTTGTATGAGAAATCAAAGTACGGTTTCTGTTGAATGTGTATTGCTTTCACACCAGCATAAAATTGTAAGTCAAACCATCATAAGTTGGACATGGTCTGTATACAAATCTCTCACCTCCTTGATTAAGTTTACTTCTAAGTATTTTTTATGTTATTGTGGATGAGACTGATTTCTTAATTTTTTTCAGATGATTTGTTGTTAGCCTAAAGACACACTGTTGATTTTTGTTTGTACTTTGCAAATTTACTGAATTTGTTTATCAGTTCTAACAGTTTTTTGTGTGCAGTCTTTTTTTTCCATATATAGGATCATATCATCAGCAAATAATCTCACTTCTTTCTTTTCTATTTGAATGCCTTTTCTTATGTAATTGCTCTGGCTAGAACTTCCAGTACTATGTTGAATAAAGGTAATGAGTGTGGGCATCTTTGTCTGGTTACTGACATTAGAGGAAAAGTTTTTAATCATCAAAGAAATGCAAATTAAAACAACAATGGGATATCACCTCACACCTGTTAGAATGGCTATTATCAAAGAGCCATTTTGGTGAGGGTGTGAAGAATGTTGGTGAGGGTGTGACGAAAAGGGAATCCTTGTGCACTGTCTGTAGGAGTGTAAATTAATAGAACCATTATAAAGAACAGTGTGGAGGTCCTCAAAAAACTAAAAATAGAACAACCATATGATCCAGCAGTCCCACCGCTGGATATATCTTGAAAGGAATTTAAATTGATATGCAAAAGAAATGTCTGCCTTCCCGTGTTCATTACAGTGTTATTCACAATAGCTAAGATATGGAAGAGATCTAGGGGTCCATCATCAGAAGAATGGATAAAGAAAATGTGAAAAGGTGAGCTCACAGAAGTAGAGAGGAGAACGGTAGCCACCAAGGGCCAAGGAAGGGGTGTGGATGGGTAAAGGGAGCTGTTGATCAAAGGATATGAAGTATTAGTTAGACAGGAGGAATGAGTTTTAATAATCTATTGCATAGCATGGTGACAATAATAAACGATAATTCATTGCATATTTTAAAATAGCTAAAAGGGTAGATTTTAGGTGTTTTCATCACAGAAGATAAGTAGGTGTTGATTTGTTAACTAACCTGATTTAATAATTCTATGTTATAAACATATATCAAAACATCACATTGCACCCCAAAACACATACAATTATTACTTGTCAATTGAAAGTTTAAAAAGAACAAAGAAAAAATCCGATATTATCCTGCACCATGATATTTTTCAGTGACTTTAAAATAATCTATTGTAAAGATGCAGTGTAATTTGACCAATTTCCTATATTTGGGCATTTAAGTTGAATCCTATTTTTATGGTATTTAAAATACATATATTGCAATAAACATCTTTGAATGCATTAATAATTTTAACATTAGATAAATCCTGTTAACTAAAAATTTCTGGGTTCAAGTGTATGTATATTTATAAGACCTTTAAAATATTTTACCCAATTGTTCTTCAGAAAAGTTATATAAATTTACTTCCCATCAACAATATGAGTGTCTAGTTTCTTCACACCATTGAAAGAGTATTGTTTTAAATTCTCGCCCAAATTGATACAAGATCAGTTCAACGTCAATTGTCTTAAGTTTTTAAAAATTTTATAACTAATGAGATTGGATATGTTTTCATGCTTGTTTATGTTATTTCATGTTTATTTATCACATGTATTATTGGCTGGAACTGTCTTGTTTATTGTGTCTTCGGTCCATTTGAATGGGTTCTTTATCTTCTCTTATTGATTTGTAAATGAATTTTAAATATGGAAAGAATAAACCTCTTACCTGTCATATATGTTGCAAGTACTTCCTCACACTGTAATTTATATTTTTATTTATTTATGGTGCTTTATTTATTTATTTATTTTTAATTTCAGAGATAGGGTTTCACCATGTTGTCCAGGCTGGTCTCAAATTCCTGGGCTCATGAGATCCGCCCACCTCGCCTACCAAAGTGTTGGGATTACGGGCATGAGCCTCCGTGCCCAGTCTAGTTATGGTGCTTTAAATTAAGAAGTACAAAACTGTTCTTATCTACAGATCTACCTTTTCTTCCTTTATTTTTTTGCTGTTAGTGCTATGCCTCTAAAATCTTTCTCTAACACTAAATATTACGTCAATATCCAAATTTTTTTCTCCTTTAAAGTGCCATTTTTATTGCACTCTTTAATCCATTATAATTTATTTTGGTGAGTTTTAGAAAGTTCAGTTATATCGATCTATCTTTCTATTTATTTTTGAGGCAGGATCTTGATCTGTCATCCAGACTATGGAGTATAGTAGCGTGATCTCAACTCACTGCAACATCTGCCTCCCAGGCTCAAGCAGGCCTCCCACCTCAGCCTCCCGAGTAGCTGGGACAACAGGTGCACCCCACCATTCCCAGCTAATTTTTCTTTTTTTTTTTTTTTGTAAAGCTAGAGTTTTGCCATGTTGCCCAGACTGGTCATGAATATCTTTATTTTTGAAGAGCCAGAAGTTTAGGGACTTGGAGATACCATAGGCAAAGTTGCTACATGTAAAGTAGATGCTCTGAAGTGGAAAGCACTGGGAGCTCTGTGTTCTAGTCTGCCCAAATGTATGTGGCAGACACGTTCCTTAACCTGTCCCTCTAAGTTCAATAATGCCTGCAGAGTGGTCATGAGGATTAAAGGAGGTGATACTTTGAAAAATAGGAATGGAAATATTGTCTTCCTATATTAGAGGATTTGGAATGGCAAAGAGGGTAGGGGTATGCAACTTCATTTTTCTTTTGCAAGCTTAATTCAAAAGAAACTTCTTGCAGGTAGATAAGAAAGATGAAAGGTAATGAAAAATTGGGGGTAAAAAAATAAAAGAACTCATGTGGTTCTTTTCCTCTCCCACATTCTTGTTTTGAGAATGAGAATGATGTGACTGTATCTTAAGAGATCTTTGGCCTGTGTGTTTTCTCATGTTTGTACTTCTACCATGACTATGTAGTGCACAATACTATAAATAGGACACTAAATTGAAAAACTGCATTTTCTCTTGTGTTATTTGAGGCTCTCCTCTACTTGCCTCCCCTTCTGCTGCCACAGCTCCTTTGTCAATGTAGAGATTTTGTTTTGTTCTTATAAATCACCTGCCAATATCAAGCGATACAGAAGGTCTTAAAATATGTATTGAACACTCAATGTTTGTAATTTGGCAATACCAGAAAGAGATTACCTTTGAGAAACATTGACAGTATTAAACAGGACTTTCATAAAAATGTAAGCAGAGTTAAATATATTTCAATTATAAGGAGATATATATCTTTATTGTACCCAAACAAATGGGTTCAGTTGGTAGATTCTCTTAGGTAAAATTGTTTCATGTTATCAAGGTACATACCACCCCCTTATATAATGATGTTTTCCTGAAGTTTTTAGTTTTTTTACTTTTATGGCTATCAGTCCTTTTTTTTTTTTTCCAAAATGGAAGAAATGCTATTAATGTCAAGCCATTTTTTATTTGTAGATAGATGATCTGTGTCCTGAAAAAAAAGAAGACAAATTCTATGAGGAAATATTGTTAAGATTTACTCTGCCAGTATGTGTTTCTGAAAGCAGTAGGCGTTTTTGAAAAGAACACCTTGATGGAGAGGGGAGACATCTGGTGGACACCAGTTGGAAGTAAGGCAAAAGAGTCACCAGGTAAGAGGACCTAGCAAGGAGGTTTTAATTTATGTATCTTTGTAAGATAATACTGGCTAAATAAAAGTGGCAGAGGAAAAATATATTAAAAGTCTTAATATTTACTGATTTGCCTTTGTTAGCAACAGTTAAAATTATTTTAAATGAGATTGAATTTTAACTATATATATATATATATATATATACACATATTTTTTTTTCTTTCTTCTCTGGCTAGCTAGCACCTCTAATGTTTTTGTTACCATTTTTAATCCTTGACACAAAGATGAATACATTTTTATCAGAAAATAAAGCCAATGACAGGCTATTCAAGGATATGAGGAATAGCTTTCTTATAATCTATTATTATTTGCTATTGGTAATCTCTATCAAAGTTTAAAATGCACATAGAAAAAAAAGCAATTCCACTTTGAGAAAAATATGACACTCATACACTGGGAAAAGTACACAAAGATAAATATAAAGCCACATTCATTAAACATCGTTTGTGAAAAAGAAAAACCTAGAAACTACTTGGATTTCCATTGCTGAGAGTGATTACATACTTTAGAGGATGCCAACGTAATAAAATGTAACTGTTAGAAAGAGTGAGATAGATCTATGTTATCATTAAACTATTTTCTGAAGAGTAGTATACTAATAAGTCATTTGTGTAAAAAGAACATGTATACATGTGAATTTGTTTAGAAGCTTACAGAATACATATTTGGCTGACTATTGAATGACCAAGAGTTAAAAATTCATATTCAGATAAGGCTAAGGCTAAAGCCAAACATTAAGAGAATGAATTTCTTGGATAAAAGAAAATTATCATATTTTATTAAATTCATTAATGATGAAATGTTTATTATTAAAATTCTAGTGGAAAATATTAGAGTTCAATATTGTAGAACAGATAAAATAAGTCTTAGTATTGACACTGATAAGTTGCTCTGATAGTCACTTTACTTACACATTTATGATACTAAGGAGATATTTGCATTTTTCCTTCCTTCCTTTCTTCCTTTCCTTCTTTCCTTCTTTCCTTCCTCCCTTCTTCCCTTCCTCCTTTCCTCCCTTTCTCTCTTTCTCTCTTTCTTTCTTTCAACATGGCGTTTCACTTTTGTTGCCCAGGCTGGAGTGCAGTGGCACAATCTCTGCTCACTGCAACCTCAACCTCTCAGGTTCAAGCAATTCTTCTGCCTCAGCCTTCCAAGTAGCTGGGATTACAGGCATGCACCACCACACCTGGCTAATGTTTTGTGTTTAATAGAGATGGGGTTCCCCATGTTGGTCAGGCTGGTCTTGAACTCCTGTCCTTAGGTGATCTGTCTGCCTTGGCCTCCCAAAGTTCTGAGATTACAGGCGTGAGCCACTGCTCCCGGCCGATATTTGCATTTTCAAACTGCACAACTTATAATGTAATTTAACCTCTGTACAGCAGACTATAATTCAGGATAAGTGTTAAGTAATCCATTCTCTAAATAGATCATTGTATCTGAGTTTTAAAACTGAAAGTTTGTGCAATAATTTTGCAAGGTTTTGCATAAATTTTAGGTGCCATAGACTTAAAACTATAAGGAATTGCTTTAGAACATTTTTCATGAAATCTGTTGGTTTGAAATTTGAATAGTAAGAACAAAATAGGTTTTGGATTTCTCATTTTTCTTATTCTGATTATTTTTCTTTAACGTATTTAATATTTTTATTATGTCTTGATCTTCAATCAAGAGGAAATACTGCAAGTTTTACTTTGCCAAGACATAATAAAAATATTCAATAGGTTAAAGTTTCATGCTCATGATTTTGGATTTTTTCCATCAAGAAATTTGAGAAGTAAAATTGACATATTCCTTTTAATTTGTTCCCTAAAGGATGTGAAGAATTCTCACATAGAAATTTTTCTTCAAAGACTTATAGCCTAACTGGAATTACAGAGCTAAAAATTAAAATGGATCCATAAAGACTATACATTACGAAAACTAGATAAAGCATATACTATTTTACAAACAATAATATAAATTACTATGCTATCATTATATTAGATGTTTAATGAATATTGAATGATTAAAGGATTTAATTTATATACATACTACTAAATTAACAGAAGAAACATAAACTATAGACATTCAAAGCTTGAAAAAATTAGCTGGGCATGGTGTCATGTCCCTATAATCCCAGCTACATGGGAGGCTGAGGCAGGAAGATCACTTGAGCCCAGGAGTTTGAGGCTGCAGTGAGCTGTGATCATGCCACTGCACTACAATCTGAGTGACAGAGCAAAACTCCTGTTAAAAAAAAAAAAAGCTGGAAAGAAGTTTCAAATTTTTCTGGTACAATTGTTAATTTTTCAAAAATTTACTTACTAAGCCTTTTTATAAAAATACATGTTAATAAGTCCTCTCAGAATTCTTTCAAATAATTTTATAGTTTTGTGTGATGTATAAAAAGAAGTTATTTTGAGTAAAAACATTTTATGTTAGGTCAGTATATTGTTAAAGTTTGTACTATAAAGTTTATTTTAATATAATAGTTAATAATATTACAGCTAAATACAACCTATTTTTTAAAAGTTATTTTTCCACTTAGGTATTCAATTATGTTTAATTAACTTTTTTTTTTTTTTTTTGAGACAGGGTCTTGCTCTGTCACCCAGGCTACAGTGCAGTGGTGTGATCTTGGCTCATTGCAACCTCTGCTTCCTGGGTTTAAGTTATTCTCCTGCCTCTGCCTCTCGGGTACCTGGAACTGCAGGCACAGCTCAACACACTCGGCTAATTTTTGTATTTTTTTTGGTAGAGACAGGGTTTCACTACGTTGGCTAGGCTGGTCTCGAACTCCTGACCTCAAGTGATCCGCCAACTTCAGTTTCCCAAAGTGCTGGAATTACAGGCATGTGCCACTGTGCCCAACCTAATTAACTTTAATTATATTAGCGAATATATGATTGGTCAATAAATAATTTAAGCTATATTATAATGTATCTGGTTTAGGAGCTAAGTATATATGAAACACAGAGTTAAATATAATTATGCCACAGTGTAAAAAATAAAACAGAACCTGCTTGCTGTTCTGGTGTTCAGAGAAGAAGATTCATTCATTCAGTCATTCACTGATTTAACAAATATTTGTGAATTGTACTATGCAACAGAGATTTGTTAGGTTCAGGAAGCACAAGACCTATGATAATAATTACTCTCTAGCTTTAACTAGAGGTGCAATTTCCGTGCCTGCTCACCCACAGCCACCTCCTAGAACTTCTTTGTGCGGAGTGTCCCCTACAGCCGTGGGCTTAGGGCTCATGTTTGGTGCTATAGCATCATGCCCCCTCACCATACTGACTCCTCCTTGTGGCTGCTTCCCTCAGGGCTATGCCTCTCACTGGGTACACAGACCACTTTGCAACTTAGATATGGTTCTCTGAAAAATGAAAAGCTGGGCTAATGAGATTGTCTGTACTGGGAATTTGAACTAAAACATGCCAGGAGAGAAAAGCAGTTATCAGTAGGAGTCAAAGCTGGAAAGTTAGGATGTAGAGAGGGATTGGCAGGGCCAGATGAGCAACTGAAAGACCAGATATGAAGGACAAATACTCTGATCCACTCTCTGAGTCAGGGGGAAGGAGTGTGTGTATGTGTCTACACATGTACACAGCAATAGGGCAGGAGTAGGGATGAGAAATGAGGAAGGTGGTCAGTAACAAGAGAATAAAGAGCACATGTTGAAAAGCAGCAGGAGCACCTTAAAGATGATGTGGACATGTTATCCCTGAAAAGGTATAATGTTGACTGGGCGTCGTGGCTCACGCCAGTAGTCCCAGCACTTTGGGAGGCCAAGGTGGGCAGATCATGAGGTCAGGAGTTTAAGACCAGCCTGGACAACATGGTGAAAGCCCATCTCTACTAAAAATACAAAAGTTAGCAGGGTGTGGTGGTGGGCACCTATAATCACAGCTGCTCGGGAGGCTGAGGCATAAGAATCGCTTGAGCCTGGGAGGCAGAGCTTGCAGTGAGCTGAGTAGAGCCATTGCACTTCAGCCTGGGTGACAGAGCAAGACTCTGTCAAAAAAAAGAAGAAGAAGAAAAAGAAGGAAGGAAAGAAAGAAGGAACGAAGGAAGGAAATAACAACAACAACAAACAAAAAAAAAAAAAAACAAGAAAAGGTATAATGTCCTAAGTGAAGGATTTTGGGGAAAATAATGCCATCTCCACTTCTGTAGGCTCCTGCAGGTTTTGGATATCCAGTTTGGATATTAGGTGGCAGCTCCTTTTCCTCCTGTGGGGGAAGCCAGATCTTCCCTGAATGCTATCTTTCTGATAATCCTATCTGAAAATGATCTTGAAAAAAAAAAAAGAGTAGAGAGATAGAGAGATACAACTACAATTACTTGTGGAGAGAGGGTTGTGGAGTTCTAGGTCATCCAGGATCTGGGTCAAGGGCAGACACAGCTCCTTCAGGCTTAGGAATAAGATTAATCAGTCAGAAGCGGACTGATGACTTGAAAAAAGGAGTCAGGCACCATGTAGATGAAAGCAAAAGTCCTTCAATTAAGTAAGACCTTTTCCTAGCTTAACCAAGAAGGAGAATCGGTTATTAAAAGGAGAAAATTTTACTGCATTTATTGTACTTATATGACACACAAAAAAGAGAAATCTTAGGCACCCCTTTTCATATTTGCAAAAAGTTACATTTTCAGGGCTTTCTACAATTTCATTCACATTTTGCAGACTTCTATTTATAAAATATAATTTAAATAATGTCTGTTTTCATTGGAAGAGAGGTTACAATACAGCATAGAGTGTGAATATTTCATAGTATTTCTCTAATGCTTTTAAATAATAATAGTAATTATTATTATTATTGAGATGGCATCTCACTCTGTCACCCAGGCTGGAGTGTAGTGGCATGATCTCGACTCAATTCAACCTCCACCTCCAGACTCAAGTGATCCTCCACCTTAGCCTCCCAAGTAGCTGGAACTACAGGCATGCAGCACCATGCCCAGCTAATTTTTGTATTTTGGTAGAGATGGAGTTTTGCCATGTTGCCCAGGCTAGTATTGAACTCCTGGGCTCAAGTGATCCACCCGTCTTGGCCTTCCAAAGTGCTGGGATTACAGGTGTGAGGCACTGTGCCCAGCCTCTAATGCCTTTTAAAATGTCTGTTTATATTAATATGAGAAAATAGGGATTCTAATACAAATTTTCATTGAATTTGTCTTAAATAGAAGTCACCACTAATTATCTCAAATAATGAAAAAAAAATGAGAGTATTTCATCAAAGACGGAAGCATGCAAGTTCTGTTCTATCTTCTCTATAAAGAATGGTCACTTTTCAGAAGTTAGCCTGATTCCTTGAAAAATTATTCCATACTAATATAGAAGACTCTAAATTCACTCTGCCTCAGCCTTGTAGAGAGTGCTTAAGAAAAAGTCCGTGCCTATATTTTTCTGGCTGGGTGCCTTGGCTCACACCTGTAGTCCCAGCGCTGTGGGAGGCTGAGGCAGGCGGATCATGAGGTCAGGAAATCAAGTCCATCCTGGCTAACACGGTGAAACCCCGTAATTACTAAAACCACAAAAAATTAGCCAGGTGTGGTGGCATGCGCCTATAGTCCCAGCTACTTGGGAGACTGAGGCAGGAGAATGGCTTGAACCTGGGAGGTGGAGGTTGCAGTGAGCCCAGATCATGCCCACTGTACCACTCCAGTCTGGGTGACAGAGCGAGACTCCGTCTCAAAAAAAAAAAAAAAAAAAAAAATCTGTGCTTACATTTTTCTATATGGACTTTAGCCACTTTCTGGAGCACCTTTATAAAGGAAGTAGGGTGGCACGGTCATTTCCTAGCCCAATACATCAGGATAAAGCAGAGAAATGCAGGACATCACACCACCACAAGGATAGTGGCTGCAATTGAAGAGTAGTCATGTAAATAAAATACGACCTTTTAAGATTCTGTGAGATGGAATGGAAAGTACACATTATGTATTTGGCATGAAGCACTTGGATAATTATTTAAATTGTGAATTGAACTACAACTGAACTCACTGTTATTTTTCACAGAATTGACTATGATTATCCAGATTTGGTTGTTTGACAGGTATTTTCTCAAAAATGAAAATGGAAGTCGGAAGCAACTGAGAGTATTTATGACCAGAAATTTTTAAAAATTAACTTTTAAGTGAAAATTTGAATTTTGGAAAATTTGTATCCACCACTGTGTGAAACACACTTTCTCAAAATATAAAGGATTCTCTTTTTTTTTTTAAAATTATACTTTAAGTTCTGGAATACATGTGCAAAATGTGCAGGTTTGTTACATAGGTATACACGTGCCGTGGTGGTTTGCTGCACCCATCAACCCATCATCTACATTAGGTATTTCTCCTAATGCTATCCCTCTCCCAGCCCCCCGCCCCCCAGCAGGCCCCAGTGTGTGAGGTTCCCCTCCCTGCATCCATGTGTTCTCATTGTTCAGCTCCCACTTATGAGTGAGAACATGTGGTGTTTGGTTTTCTGTTCTTGTGTAGGATTTTCAGATGAGATTGGTGGTGATAGTCACATACGCTTTTTAAAGTATTCAATAATAAAATGATGCAACATTTAAAAGATCTGCATAACTCAGTGAGCCAATATTTTCTAAGTAACCTAACGTATCATGTTACAAAATCAAACATGGGTAAAAGATCCATTGAGAGATGCAATATAGAGCAATGAAACTTAATATAACAGCATGAAAAGTTCACTGATAAGGTTTCAGATTTTTCACATGGGGACTAATCTTTAAGAAATACCACCTGTGGGGTTTTGGCATCTTTAGAATTGCAGAACGGTATCTGCAATAATCTAAAATCCTTATTTATACTTATTTAAACTACTTCTCCATATTTCTAAGAGCCAGATTTTCCTATTTTACTTCAACCTCTTTACTTTCAAGATTCAAATGTTAATCTCTGGCAACACCTCACAGACACACCCAGAAACAATACTTTACATCCTTCAATCCAACCAAGTTGACACTTAATATTAAACATCACGCTGCTCATCCTTCAGGACAAAGCTTCCCTTCAACATTCTCAAGGAATTTTCACCTCCATATTTCTAAGAGCCAGATTTTCTTCATTTTACTTCAACCAAAACAGCATAAAAGGCACATCAAATGTAGAGTGGTCCATGATAATCCAGCTGTCTTTTATTACTCTGGACATTAAGGAGATTTACAAACACGATACTACTCTTCTCCCTCTATTTTCTGTTTTGTTTTTTCAGAAAACACAGTTATTGTTAATCAATAATGACATTACATATGTTAATAAGGAATGGATTTATATTATTATTTTAAGCTAATTAAAAATACATATTTTCATAAATTTTCCATCTTAATTATTATTATTATTTTTGAGATAGTCTTGTTCTGTCACCCAGGCTGGGGTGCAGTGGCGTGATCTTGGCTCACTGCAACCTCTGCCTCCTGGGTTCAAGTGGTTCTCATGCCTCAGCCTCTTGTGTAGTTGGGACTACAGGGATGCACCACCATGCTTGGCTAATTTTTGTATTTGTAGTAGAGAGGCGGTTTCACCATGTTGGCCAGGCTGATCTCGAACTCCTGACCTTGGGAGATCTGCCTGCCTCAGCCTCCCAAAGTGCTAGGATTATAGGACTGAGACACCCATCTTAATTTTTAACATGGTGAATTGGAGCGCTGTAATGCACATAAACAAGAGCACTTTGGAATCCTCAGTAAACTTTAGGGTGAAGAGATCTTGAGAACCACTGCCCTCTGCACTGTCATTTCTTCTTCTCCTGACCCTCCAAGGGGCCCTGAATGCTGCCCAGGTGTCTCCGGTCTTCCTCCGTCTCTAATTCCACCTGTGATTAACATTGGTTCTTTGATATGGGGAGGGTATGTGTTTCCATAGAAGCTGAAAGATGGCACTTAGTACATTTTTTTTTTCTATTCCACTGCAGCATTGGCAACGCCCCTCCAAGGGCTTGCACCTGGAGCGTTCCTTTTCTTCCCTCATCAACATTCTTTACCTTCCTCCTTGTATTAGTCAGCATTCTCTAGAGAGACAGAACTAATAGGATATATGTATATATGAAAGTGAGTTTATTAAGGTGAATTGACTCACACGATCACAAGGTAAAGTCCCCTAGGCCATCTGCAAGCTGAGGAGCAAGGAAGCCAGTGGTAGATTGGTCCGAGTCCCAAAACCTTAAAAGTAGGGAAGCTGACAGTGCAGCTTTCAGTCTGTGGCCCAAGGCCCAAGATCCCCCAGCAAACCACTGGTGTTAAGTCCAAGAGTCCAAAGGCCAAAGAACCTGGAGTCTGATGTTCAAGAGCAGGAGGCACCCAGCACGGGAGAAAGATAAAAACCAGAAGACTTAGCAAGTCAGTTTCTCCCACCTTCTTCCACCTGCTTTTTCTAGCCACACTGGCAGCCGATTGGATGGTGCCCACCCACATTGAGGGTGGGTCCTCTTCTTCCAGTCTACTGACTCAAATGTTAATCTCTGGCAACACCCTCACAGACACATCCAGGAACAATACTTTACATCCATCAATCCATCCACTTGACACTTAATATTAACCATCACAGTGCTCATCCTTCAGGACAAAACTTCCCTTCAACATTCTCAAGGAAGTCTTACTTGACCTGCCAAAGCGGCATTTTCTTTTTTCTTTTCTTTTCTTTTTGAGAGAGGGTCTCACTCTATCACCCAGGTTGGAGTGCACTGGTACTATCTTGGCTCACTGAAACCTCTGCCTCCCTGGCTTAAGTGATCCTTCCACTTCAGTCTCCTGAGTAGCTAGGACTATAGGCACACACCACCAAGCCCAGCTAATTTTTTGTATTTTTGGTAGAGATGGGGTTTCACCATTTTGTTCAGGCTACTCTCAAACTCCTGAGCTCAGGCAATCCACCTGCCTCAGCCTCCCTAAGTGCTGGGATTACAGGCATGAGCCACCATGCCTGTCCCAAAGCAGCATTTTCTTTCTCCTTTTTGCTGGTCTAGCACCTGTACCTCTCTTCTTTTATAGCACTTAAACCACCTGTATTTCTTTTTCTGTTTCATCATCTGCATCCTCTTCCAGCCTGCTCTGCTGGAGTAATGTAAAAAACCAAAATATTAAACAGCATATGCTTGTCATATAGTTTGATTTTACTCAACAATTTTATGTTAATTATCTTTCTGTGACATCGCTGGTTTCATTCTTTAGCTTCACTGGAATAGAAGTGGAGTTATAGTTGGCTTTACTTATTAGTCTTTATTATTCAGAAAGTACCCAGACATTTTATCTTGGCTTTTCCCTGACAAACCCATTGGTAATAAAAGCAACACAAGTTTAGTTTTTTTCTAAGTCATCAGGGACCACTTTTTACCTGGGAGACCCCTATTGTTTCCCCAATCCTTAGAAATTGGTATTGATGTAATTAATATTTGAGAATAACCTGAATGCATCCAGTCGCACTGCAACATATTTCCTAAGTGATGATGCAAAAGCAGAATGTATAATGTCGAATAAAGTTTATTCAGAAAGTTTTTTATTTTAAAAATTCTGATTATTAGCTTTGGCCTTGCCCAGGGGGTTGGATTTTTTTTTTTTTTTTTGAAACACTCTATTTCATTCCCTTCCAAATTTCATACTCTATAGACTATAACAGATAGTACAGCCTATTTAAAAAGTTTCATAGAGAATTATCTTTACAGTAAGAAACATATAATGTTTACTTTGTATTAATTACATTTGTTTAAAATATTTAGTACCAGAACATTGCAGTTTGAAATTCTGCAACACTATATTTAATATTGTTCTCACCATTACTTCTTATTCCACCTGGAGAACTATGCTCATGTGCCATAGCCTGACTCAAATTACAACTCCTCTTTGATGTCTTCTCCTGTGTTTGGTATGCACTCACCCGGCACTCATAGATATCTTTATCAAAGCGTGTGTCATAGTACACTGCTATTCATTATTTACATGTATATTTTCCTGTTGGTCCATAAGCTCTTCTCAGGAGGGATCTATTCATGTTTATAAAGACAGACCTATAACAGGCATTTGCTAGATGAATAAATAAAAGAATCCCCATTTTTTATCATGCTGACCCAAAATGTTTGAGAAGAGACAACTACACTAGATTGCCCAGTATTATTTGCAGCCAAGGTTGCCATGCGACTGAGTCCTAGCAAGCAGAATTGGTGCACACCACTTGCAAGTTGAGCCCGTGAACATCTCCCATGCACACTCCTTGGTGTGCTCATCCCCTCTGGCTGATGGGGAAACCCTGCTGTAAGCTTGGAGTCATTTGTGATGTCAGAGTTGATGTAGCCACTCAGCCCTCACCCCCATTGACTTAGAACACCACCCCCACCTTTGCTGTTTCATGAGTGAGAAACAAACTTATATCATGTTAAGTCATAATGTGCTTGCAACTATTTTTTATCATAGCCTAATTAGACTACCCTAATGTATTGGTTGAAGAGATATTGACTGTCTGAGTTAGTCCTCTTCCCTAATTCAGACCAAACTATTCATCCAATTTAATCCACTCATTTAGCCTGTATCAATGGAGTATCCACCATCTCTGCACTCTCTGTTGCATGCTAAAGATGTAATAGTGAATAAGAAATGCATGGATCCTGCCTTCATAGGCTGTAAAGAATAGTGGGAAAGACATAAAGATACAAATGATCAAAACATTAAGAAACGACAAAAGCTAAATATTTTTTAGTCGTCGTAACTTCTGTGAAGGAAACAAACAGTATATGAGAATAGAAAATTAAAAGCATGCACATGAAGGGTTTTAGATGGGGGAAGATTCAGAAAAGATCTCCCTGAGAAGGTGACATTTAAGCCAAGACATAGAGGATGAGAAGGCCCATGGATGTGAAGTTTAAAATCATTGTAGGCAAGGGAGCTGCTTGCAAAGGTCGTAACATGGGAAATAACTTGGTAGGTCTAAAGCACTGAAAAAGCCAATGTGGCACATGGAACAAGAGATGATGTTGGGTTGAGCAAAGCTAAACTTCGTAGCATTTTTCAGCCTTGTGAATGTGCCAACATTCTGGTTCCTCATTTACAAATCTACTCTCAGACAAGCCAAAGACAAGGACACTTGCATTCATATTCTATTTGCTTTACGCAATTATTTTGTCCTATGTAGAGCGACATTACTGAGCAGGAGAAACACCAGGGTCAAAAGCTAAAGTGGTCCAATGTATTTGAGTCCTTTTTTTTTTTTTTTTTTTTTTTCAATTAAGGACCAGCAGAATTACTACAGAAATTTTCTAAAACAAAAAAAGAATTTTGTTCTATAAAAATATTTTTTACTCTGCCTTGTGCATAGCCACATAACTTTACTGATCAAAGTAAATCATTCAAAATATAAGTAAACACTTTCTCTCTTCTGTGAATTACATCATTCAACAATATATCATTATAATTTATTGATAGAAAATTATCACTCATTTTAATGACTTTATAATTATTCGTATTTGATTACCCAAAGATAATATCACACATCTAAGACATTGAGACCAGAAGTAATAATTGTATTCTTCATCATTTTCTTAAATGTTCCAATGACTTCCCATTTCTACAATATCCATTTCAATGATTTTCTTAACCATGTCCAACCTAAGGTTAGCCTCAGTGCTGCTGTGACAAATTGTCTTGCCAGTAACTACTTGTACAGTGATCTCCACAGACTCCTCACGTTTTATGCACAATGTTTTGCCTAAGGGATTCTTCCTTGAACATTATGAGTTAAGTATACCTACTATAAAAACCATGGGATGTCATTTAAACAGCTTTATGTAGACGGAAAAGGCAATCTTCCATCCTGGAAATAGACCTCAGACTTCTTCCTATTAATGAATCTTGCTGATTGATAGGGACAATTTGGAAAAGCATTCAGCAGGTTGTTGGGCAGATTCAGGATCTACAAAGCTTTCATCCCAGCATGTTGATGAATTGGGATGCTGATTGCCTCAGGGTTATACCACTGCTGTTTGCCCTGAAAGTGTAATCACCATACATAAATAGAGGGACTGCATTGTCCTGCCTAAATTATTTCTCAGTAGCTTTACTCCCTCAGTGGCTTATTCCTTGGGTTTTAAAGTCACACAAACTCCAGTAAACATCTCTCAATTGTGTGACACCCAAGGAAAGCAAACATCCTGGGTTTCATTCATTTTTAATACCATGGTGTACTAAGAACTCCTTCATTAAGGTAAATCAGAATTTTGTTTCATGCATAATTAGATAATCCAGGAATCTACATCAAAAGTAAATGAAATAATGTAGCATGCTTTATGTGAAAATTTAGCTCTGTGCCAGGCACACAATGAGCATGTGATTAATGGGAGCTGCCACTGTTATCTTTGATATTATCAGCTCTTACAAAATCTTCTTAGAGACTGATTGTAGGAACTTCAAACCTACATCAATCAATTCATCAATTAACGGTGTTTTATGGGATCACAACTTGGCTAATTGCTAATTCAGTAGCTAGCCAAAAAATGTTATAATAACTTAGAGAGGTAGAATTCACATGGCGTGGATAAGATTTCATAGTAACACACACATACACACACACACACACACGTAGCAGCATTTAAGGCAGAATCTAAAGGATATTTAGACTTTTCATAGGTAGCAAGAGTGTGTCTTCTTCCCATCCCATCCCCAAATTATATTTTGCTTTGAAAAATTTCAATCCTATATAAATGAAAAGAAGCAATACCTATATACCCTTGACCTAAATTCCCCACTATCACTATTTTGCCACATTTTCTTTATTGCCAGTCTTTTTATTTTTATCTTTTTGCAGAATAATTTGGAAGTAAATTGTAGCTAACTTAACATTTGACCCCTGAATATTTCAGCATGCATCTCCAAAGACATCATCACAACTCAGGGATATTAAAAACACTGCCATAATAGCATCTAGTATACAATCCACCTTCAAATTTTCCCAACTGATACAAAACTGTTTGTTACAGTTTTTAATTTTTGGCCCAGGAAACAATAAATAAAGAAGCACTTAGTTGTTAAAAGAGTTGTGTCTTAAGTCCCAGATGATTCCCAAGCAGGTAGAGGCTTTTAATACAGTTTTCTACACGTGGAAGTATGGGTGCTTCATTAATCCCTAAATTAACCATTTTGGGTAGTAAATAAATCCTTTTAGTTGACTTCTCATTTGATGGGACTTTCTGGAAAAATTAAGCAGAAAATTAAAGCAATTACTCATACAGTTCACTTTCTAAAGAAAAAAAATCGTGTTAATTTTCTGATAATTGAAGAGATAAAGAGGTAAAAAGGGAGGAGGGGACAAATGATTGCTTTTCCTTTAATTATCTGCCTAATTGCTTTTATTCTCCAAGATACCTTGTCACGGACGATCTGGACTTAACATTACATTGGGAATACAGGGGGCTCATAGGTGAACATTGTTTTTGTACATTCTGTCATTAATTTGAAATAGTTAGAAACATAGAGACCCATTTATTTGTTTGGCCTTCATTTTTGTTTGTAGTACATAGATTACACATCTTTGGAAATAAGTAGATTAAGTAATAATGTTCCACAGCTGCTGAGTTATTATCCAAATGTTCACCAAATGGGATCTCTCATTAGGACTCGTGAACAGGTAATCTTTTTTGATAAATGAACTTATAATTCTCATATCCATTCTATAATACGCAGATTTCTCCTTTTATATTGGTTTCTAATGTCTTGGCACGTAGGATGGTATATTTGATTTCCACTTTTAATGGATGTGAAATCATTACTGACACTTGATTAAGCTGTTTTTCAAAGTGGCATGAGGACCCACTAGGAATTAGATCATATGGGTAGAAATACTTTAAGAATTTTATGCATTAAGATTCAGATTTTGACCACATGCCAAATAATCACACCTATTATCTCAATACTTTGGGAGACCAAGACGGGAGGACCGCTTGAAGCCAGGAGTTCAAGACCAGCCTGGGAAACAAAGCAAGACACTCATCTACAATTGTTTTTTTTTTTTTAATTAACCAGGCATGGTGATGCATAATTATAGTCCCAGCTGCTCAGAGGACCGAGGTAGGAGAATTTCTTGGGCTCAAGATTTCAAGACTGTAGTGAGCTATGATTGCACTGCTGTACTCCAGCCCAGACGACAGAAAGAGAAAAGACTTAAATATTTTTTTCTGGTTTTAACTTCAAAGGAAAGTCATGTCTTCCAATGAATAGTTTGATAGCTTCACCATTATGAAAACCCAGATGATAACTGTTATCCACATAAAAATAATTCATATGTCCTTATTTAACCAAAGCTGCTGAATAGAAGTTAAAATTAAGTTACAAATGAAAACAGGTGAAAGCATTCATGTTGTCCCTGACTCTGAGCTAGATTGTTTCAGGATTTAAATTGCTCCCTGCTAGCAATTCAGGCACTTTGGGGGAGTCAATCTTTTTCTTGATAAACTGAGAGAATTCCAATATCTTCCTTCACTGCAACTAGAAAAAATGCACATCATTTAGAGGAGTTAATCAATACACCTGCAGCATCTTCATTTGTTTTCATCATTAAAACACTATTGAAATTGGAAACCTCATGCATTGCTGGTGGGAATGTAACGGTGCAGATGCTCTGGAAAACAGTCTGGCAGTTCTTAAAAAAGAGCTAGCATAGAGCTATCGTATCACCCAGTCATTCCACTTCTATGGATAGCCTCAAGAGAAGTAAAAACATATATCCTTACAAAAACCTATACGATCATTCAAAGCGCATTTCTCATAATAGCCAAAAATGTAAACAACTCAAATGTCCATTAACTGATGAATGGATAAATATGATTTTAAAAAGGCATACAATGGAATGTTATTCAGCATAACGTTATTTGACAATAAAAAGGAATGAGAAGTACCCATTTTATGTGCTTGATCGTACATGAACCTTGAAAACAGTATGCTAAGTGAAAGAAGCAACTTACAGAAGAATCAGACTTTATGATTCTATTTATGTTAAAGGTCCAGAATGGGCAATTCTCCAGGGACAGAAAGTAGATTAGTTGTTGTTTAGAGCTGAGAGGGTTGGAGAAAATGAATAGTATTGCCAATGAGTACAGGACTTCTTTGTAGGATGATAAAAATGTACTAAAATTGGTCATGGTGATGGTTGTACAATTCCATAAATATACTAAAAGCCATTGAAGCCTGTAAGGCCAGCACTTTGGGAGGCCAAGGCGGGTGGATTGCTTGAGCTCAGAAATTTGAGACCAGCCTTACCAACATTGTGAAACCTCCTGTCTACCAAAAATACAAAAATTAGCTGGTCTCATGACTTGGATTCTAAATAAATAAATACATACATATGTACATACATAGATTAGAATTTGAAAATAAAATTTAAAATGTTTTAAAAAGCCACTGAAGTGCACACTTTAAATGAGTCAACTGTATGGTATGTGAATCATATTGCAATCAAGCTGTTTTAAATATGATTAATATATAGTATATTAATACACTGTATTATATAAGTTGATAACATAATATTTATATATAATTTTTATTTCTGGTGAAGGAGAAGTTGGTGTTTTTGTTATGAAGACACAGGAATAATGCAAAAATTATTCCAAAATTATTACTATTTTTGGAAAAGTATTTGAGAAAGGTTTTTATCTACTGTTTCATCGATTATTATTTAAAGACAAAGCACAAATACTATGGTTATCTGTGCCTATTATAATATAAATGCAACATAGACAAGTCATAATATATATTGCTTGAAGATCATTTCCTCATTAACAACAATGAATAAGATTAAAATGTACTTCCTATATGCTTTGAGTTCCAGAATATTCTTCGATGATGCTAGTTTTTGCTAATGTGATTCATTGCTGAATTGAACATGTATATTAGGAGTAAAACTTACTGCCTACAACAATGCTCTGTTGGAAGGTCTCTTTCCTATTTCTTAAACATCCCTCAGGGTGATCACTTTCTAAAAGAGAATATTTCAGTTAAAACTCCTGATCATATCTTTGTCCAGCTCAAACTTGTTCCATAGCTCCAGGAAACTGAAAGGGAAAGGAAGTTCCAGTCTCTTCTTTCAGGTCATTCTCCCTCCTTCATCTTGTTCTGGATTTTCCAGGAACAAGAGGAAAGATGGATAATGGGCGGCAGTGGTGACAAATATTTAACTGGTTATGAAATAGCATAGTTTGTGGTTATTCTTGTCTGGTTAGCATTAATTAATATCTGCTCTTTGCCAAGTGCTCAAATATTGGCTCTCCCATGAGGCACAACTGTGGCTTCAGGGAACATCACACTATTCCTTGGTGTATTAGTTGGGGCAAGCTAGGCTTTGCTGCAGTACAAACAGCACCATAAAGTTAGTGGCTTAAAAATGAGAAAGTTTTTTTTTTTTCTTTCCTCATATGTTGCATGTCCATCATACACAGAAGCTAGAACTTCTACTCCAAATGTCCTTGTGGTGGGATCCTAGCTGATGGTATCTTAAATATGATCTCCACTGCAGACACCCCATGGGTCTGATACCAGCAATTCATGTTCAGGTTTTTATAGCAGAGGGTAAGAACAGTTCTTGATGAAACCAAGTGATACTATTTTATTGTCCCATAACTAGCATCCTTCAAATGACCAAGACACACAGGAACTCTAGTAAAAATTCAACTATGGAGTTCTTGGTAGCGTTTTGTGATTTTATCCTTGAGCTTGTTCAACAGAGTGTTACATCATCAGGAAGAGTTGTAAACAATACTTACATTCAAGGGTAAAAGATAAAAGATCTAAGGTAATTATTGCTATAAAAGTATGAAATACACACTGATATGTAAAAGCAAATTCAACTGCTTGGCCACTTACTATAATTACTGTTCATAAGTTCTTCTAATTGATTGGAGCTGAACATATGGGTTTTCATTAATACTTTTAACTTTTGCCTTTTTAAAAAAGAATAATTGAAAAGATCCTTTTTCTATAGTTCTACATCCTTAGAAATGATTTTCTCAGGTCACTTGGCTATTAAAATAGTCTTATTTCTCAGCAAGCAGACTTATCAGTTCCATGTTTCTACAGCAATTTAATTTAAAAAGCAGTATAATTCTGTCCTTGAGTATCAAGTTGAAACTCAGTTTATCAAATGCCCCTGAAAATTATAATATAAGCCAGGCTGAAACCCAGTGAAGGCTTCCTACTCTGAAGATAAAACATATTTACTTTAAAATGCCATATTGGATATCTCAATAACTTTAAAATACAAGTGTTTCATGACCAAGAAATTACACTTCTAGGAATTTTATCCCGAAAGAATAATCTGTGAGATGAAAAATGATTTTTGTATAAGAATGTTCAAGCTAGTGCTACTTATATTGAAAAAATAAGAAACCACTAAAATGCTCATCAAAAGGAGATTCATTAAATAAATTAACCTATAGCATATAGAAAATATCCTTGCCAAAAATGGTATTGTAGAGGAATATTTAATGACATGGAAAAGTGAAGAAAGGAGCTGAAAAAATAGTACGTGTAATATTGCCTTAATGTTATATGTAATCATTCATTTACTTATTGGAGAATGTTTATTGAATTTCAACTACATGAAATTTAATATGATGGGCCCTGTGATAAAATGCAGACGGTATGGGAAAAATAGACTGATATAGATCAGATTTCAAAGTTATAATATGGTTTGGCTGTGTCCCCATCCAAATCTCATCTTGAATTGCAGTTCCCGAAATCCCCACATGTGTGGGAGGGACCTAGTGGGAGGTAATTGAATTATGGGGGCAGTTTCCCCCATGCTATTCTCATGATAGTGAATAAGTTCTCGTGAAATCTGATGGTTTTATAACAAGCTTCCCCCATCACTTGGCTCTAATTCTTCTCTCTCCTGCCACCATATGAAGAAGGATGTGCTTGCTTCGCCTTCTGACATGATTGTATGTTTCCTGAGGCCTCCCCAGCCCTGCCAAACTATAAGTCAATTAAACCTCTTTCCTTTATAAATTACCCAGTCTCAGGTATGTCTTTATAGCAGTGTGAGAATGGACTAATACAGTTACCATTAACGGTTATCTCAACCCAGGTTTCTAGAGTGTTAGGAGTGTATTCGTCCCACAAGTTTATTTGCAAGGATTTCTCCACACCAATGCCAAGTTCTCATTGGATAGTAGGACTTCTTATGTCACAGCTCAGGACTTGAGTCAACTATTCCAGCAAACCAAGTGGAAGCTACATTGCCTTTTATGACCTATCCTCAAAAGTCATATAACACCATTTCTGCCTACTCCACTCATTGACCAGTAATGAATGGTGTAGGTTCAATGCTCAGCCTTCAATGAGACAATGCTAAAGAATTCGTGGACATGATTTAAAACCTCCATAGGTAAGAACTTAATCATCTTATCAATCACGATTTCTAGTTTTACTTTAATTAAAATTAAAGTTTAATTTTTAGTTTTAGTTCTAAAGAGTAATGGAAGAGTATCAAACCATTTTAAGCAGAGGAAGAACTAGATTATGTGTGCATTTTGCAAAGATCTGTCTGGGAATGGGGATGGAGATGGGGAAAGGTCAGGAGCAGACATCATAAAACAAAACTATTGAAGTGAACTAAATGGGAGGTGTAGGACATTTGACAAATGGGCTAGTTTTAGAGACTGAGAAGTGGACTGATTTCAGAAATCTTTCAAAAGTGAAATCTACAATGTAAAAAAGAGAGACTCCATGGAGTTCGTTTTTGGTGAGGATGAATAATGGAAGCTGATCAAGTTTGTGGGAAAATTCCATCTTAAACATGTTCAGTTTGAGTTATCCTTGAGAAGTTCTAGAGAAGATGTCAGATATACCTGGAGCTTTGAAGAGATGTCTGGGTTAAAGATGCAAACTTTTGATAAAAATAAAAATAAACATATGTAATAGGATATTGAGTGACACTTTTTCTGTTGCCTTAATTCTCACTGAAGCCCCAAAGCTGAACACAGTAGGCATGAGCCACATCCTAAGATGCTTATATCATAGAGCGTCACGGAGGGGCCAGGCAGCCCTGCAGGTCTTACTGTAAAGTGACCAAAGTGGTTCTGTGACCATCACCCTATCACCCACTTCCCTGCTATATAGACTAGAAATTATAAGAGTGTACTATAGTTGTGACTTTTCAACCTCTCAGATGTTGGGGATGTGCAAGGATGTGCAGAGCCAGGGATGTGCAGAGTTCACAATGAAGAGGCTGAAGAGGCTTTTCATTTCTATTCCCTACAGGAAAGAGGAAAAAGTGGCCCACCCCCATCTGAAAACCATGTGAGAAGGGCTCTAAAAACAATCTCTCGGAAAGAGTAGCGGTGCCAATAAGAAGCAAGTAAGGAGAGGAAACTGGCATCTCATGCCCTGGTTGGATGTTTACTTAGATTTGTTGGTCTGCCCTATGCCTACCTATGCAAGAGGACAAGAAAGAGACTACAGAACAATAAGATGGCCAGCATTACATTGTATTTCATGGCAAGGGTGAACAGGGAGTTTATGCAGGGGAAGCAGCCAGGCATGAGCCTTTTTGTCCATATAAATGTAGATAGCTGAGAAGCAAAGGGGGTCCCTATTGCAAGGATCTGTGCGTGATGTGCTGGTGACGGTTGGTGGGAAGATTCATCCTGGGCTGGAGCCTGCTCTCATGATGCTGGCAGAGGCCCCAGAAAGTCTCCCCTCATCCAATAACTTTACATATGCTCTGTGGAAGAGCCAGCGTTGAGCACCTGCCACCAGGGACATCCCAGAGAAACTGCAACAACTTCCTGATGAGTTTACAGTCTCTCTTCCTGCTAAGTAAAAATCTTTTTAGCCGTTTACTCTAAATTTTACACTCTCCTCTTTCCCTATGCCCTAGTAACAGTAGAGCTACACCAGCAAAGAAATGGAAGAGCAAATGATAGCCTCCTCCCCTCCAATTTCAAAGAGAAGCTGGAGAGAAAGAAAAGGATGAGATTAGAGCTTAACTAGAAGGAAAAATTCCTGTAACTTTAAGGAACTCAGCCTTGTTTGGCAGCAGACCCTATTCTAATTGCTTTACAACTATTAATTCATCCAACTCCTAATGACTCTAACAGACACAGGGAACTGAAGCACAGAGAGATGTACTCAGTTTTCCAGAGGTCACACAACTTAAACTGGCAGGCTAGCTAGCTCTTGGGTTACCACTACATGATACAACCTTTCTACATGTTAAGAACTGAAGAAGGAGATTTGAGAGTAGTTGTTGAAATGATTGTAAATGGAAAAGTAAATAAATAAAACTATTTAATGACTGGACCTCTAGCAAGTTCAGACTAATCTGAACTGGAAATGTGCACATATGAGCAAATGATAGTGCATGCAAATATACACATAAAATAATAATTTCATTTTATTAGAGGATGCTATTTTATTTAGAGGATGTTCACCCAAATATTAGCAGCAATTATCGCTGCGAGATAGGATTATGACTGTTAGTTTTTCTTTGTATATTTTAGTATTTTCCCCCAAATTTTCTACCATGAATAAATATATAGTACTTTTATATACTAATTAGTAGAAATACAAGAAAAACTCATATAAACAATCACAAGTTGAATCCAAATTAAAACATACCATTTACCACCTAATTGCTTTTTCTGTTCATAATGCAAGTAAGATAATTTAATGAAGCTACCACATTCTTAGGAATTCTATTTACAATCAGTAAAGGAGATAGAGAGTAGAGAAAAAGAAACGACTACCAGCAAATTCCATGAGGTAAGGGTCATGCTTTTCTGTTTCACCATGGTGTCCCCAGAAGTTAGCCCAGCACCCAGTGCAAACTACCTCCCACAAAACCAAATGGCTCCATGGCCTCAGTGGCTCAGTTGTGATGGTGAACTTCAGTGCCCAGTACACATAGTGGCAAGAGTGGCAGAAGTGCCCAGGAGGCCCCTAGGTATCCAGCAGAGATGGCGCTAGTTTAGACGAGAAACGAAAAGGCAGAGAGCACAATGGTAACTGAATAAGAGACCATGGGGATCTTTCTGAACCCTTTAGAAGGGGTGCACATTTCAGGGAGCTGAGGTCCTGCATGCACAACTAGGGGCACAAATGAAGTGCCATCAAAGTGATCACCATTAAGGTTACCCCATCTTTATACAACAAAATGGGTGCAAGGTAACAAATGCACTGCTTGCAAAGCCATCTAGTATTTGACTATGCATTTTGTAGCTGAATGTCATCAACCTCCAAATAAGTTAGTGGAATATTTCCAAATACGTTAGTGGAATGCTTCCATAGGCTAACACATACAAATATCCTGACCATTATCTGAAACCTGGAGCTTTTGTCTAACATTTTGGCTTTGTGCAACTATGTTATAAAACTTCCAGTTTTATGATTTAATTTACAAGTTCAATACCTTCTACAAAGGTGGCTCTAAATGCCAGAAAACCCTAAAGAAGTGAAATTTTTTTACATTCATCTCCCCTTACCAGCCCTTGGTCAAGAATAGTTATAATTATCAGTTCAAACTATATAAAAATTATTGCTCCTGGAATTCTTTTTCATTTTTTTGTTAGTGCAGTTTAGCAAAGTCTATTTCTTCATAAATACTAAGAAAATCCAGGCTTTGGTCGGATACTGGAATTTTAGTGGAATTCAGATTAGTGCAATTTAATCGTAAGAACCATTTACATTTTTCCATTTGTGTTAAGATCTAGCTATTTGCCCTGCATATAGAGAATATAGAGTAGATAGATTTCAATATCACCTTATGTGTAATTTAGTGACTTTGAGACTAGATGTGTCTGTCTGGAACAACTGTCTCATTAATCATTAGAATTCTTGGATCATTTTCTTGACCTGGTATAAAGGCATTGTCAGAAAAATTTTGACAGTTGTTTAGTGCCATCTAGTGGTTAGTTTCTTGTGAACAATAAAAAAATCTTATTTAACAGAAAGGCTTGTTGCATTTTATTATTTATAAAATCACTGTATGCAATTTTAATTTCAGATTTTATAAATTAGGATATAATAAAACTATCAAATTTTAGAATTGTTTCCTATTACATTAAATAACTTGTTTTTCAATTAGCTAAAAAATACATTAAGATTGCCCAAACCGCTTACACTCTCTTTTATTGAAAAAAATTGAAGTTTTCAAACCTAATATAAAACTCCACAACATATATTTCTCATTAATTGAAAATTTTAAATTATTCTATGCAGAAGAAGTGAGTTGATAGTGCTATTAAGTGTACAAGTGTTAATAAAGAATGTAATTTCTCACCAAATTACTTAGTTTACATAGCATATGATTTACTACAAATAAATACTTCAGGGAAATAATCTAGCATATTTCAGCATAACAATCATGATGGTAATTCCATAAAATTTTGTTCATTAGTTTCAGAAACAGGGTATCAAGTTATATTTTACCATTATTAAATAAAATTTCTTTTTAAATAATCACTTTTTCTAGCTCAACACAGAACATATGTGCGTGCTTATTGGCCAACATCATTTATTGAATAGCAGGTGCTTCAGAGTGATAAATAGATAAAAAACATCTTTGGCAATGGTGCTAGTGCATGAGCACAGTTGAAAATATATTGGGATGCAAAAAACTAGAGTTCACACATACTAAAATCTGAAGCCTTTCTCTTACCTTAATTGACAAGAACCTGGTAATAATGAGAGCTACACAATGTTGAGATGACTTGTCTTGTGAGATATGGATCTCTCTTTCACCAGATATGTTCAAACAGTAGTTGCATGATGATGATGATGACAATCATGTACCAAGACTGTTCTCTTGCTTTTCATGAATTATATTAACCTATTCCTAATCATGAATTATATTAACTACCAATTCACACGGTAGTATTCATCATGTGAATATGATTTATTAATGTGTCCTGTTCTCAACATAGCTAAGAAGATAGTCTTGCAATATTTTTTGCATATTACAATACACATTCTCATGCTCAATTAGATTATTTAAACCATAAATGATAGCTTTCTCACTAATTTCCTTCAGATTTTGACAGCTGAAACAGAGGGTGAAAGACAGGGAAGCCAGCAGTGATATGATTACATTTCCCAAGAGCCAAGTGGTAAAAGGATTCACATATACACCATGGAATACTATGCAGCCATAAAAAAGGATGAGTTTGTGTCCTTTGTAGGGACATGGTTGTAGCTGGAAACCATCATTCTCAGCAAACTATCGCAAGAACAGAAAACCAAACACCGCATGTTCTCACTCATAGGTGGGAACTGAACAATGAGATCACCTGGACTCGGGAAGGGGAACATCACACACCAGGGCCTATCATGGGGATGGGGGAGGAGGGAGGGATTGCACTGGGAGGTATACCTGATGTAAATGACGAGTTGATGGGTGCTGGTGAGTTGATGGGTGCAGCACACCAACATGGCACAAGTATACATATGTAACAAACCTGCATGTTATGCACTTGTACCCTAGAACTTAAAGTATAATAATAATAATAAAAAGGTTTTATTTCATTTTATGCAAATTAAATAAAATAATAAGTCATTTCTTTCTTATCTGAGTCTGTATTTGCAAAATGATACCCGTAAGATGGGTACTATGTGTCAAAATATAGAAGTCAAACATTTAAGTTGAAAATATTCTTTGCACTGATGTCAAAATATAGAAGTTAAACATTTAAGTAGAAAATATTATTTGCACTGAGGTCAACTTTGATTTCAACATCTGATAAATGAGCAACAAGGCCCTCCATTCAGGACTTTCCCACCTGTTTAGACTGAGAGGACTGAAGAAGCAGAGTAAGAAATCTGTGCTCCTGAGACTAAGGGTCATAGTAGCATGGGCGTGCAAGGCAACAAAACAGGTTGAACAAACAAAAGAAGATGACATGGGCTGAGCAGGGCACGTGTGTGTCAGGGGTCAGGCCAAGAGAGACTGTCAGCCACAAATGCCTGCTTCCAATCAGCATGGTTAAGTGTCTCAGGAATGGAAGGACAGGCAATTAGAGAAGAGTTTTACCTATTTTTCACCGTCTACCCCATTAAGAGTCAGTCTTTAGCGATTCTAGCTGAAACATCTACAAAATATAACCAGGGATATTCAGAGGCAATGACTCCCTGGCATGGACCTTGGCTGATACTAAAAATCCACAGCTCAGGGAGGCGCAGGAGTAGGATTGGAATGAGTTCTCTTTCATACCCATTAGCAGTTGTCTGATGGGACCTAGACTTTGAAATGTATTCATCAAAAAAAAAAAAAAAAAAAAAATTAGCAGCACTGTGTTTTGTTTCTAATGGTATTACAAAAAATATCTTCTGATACATAGTTCACAAAAATATTAGCCTATCACAGGCTGGAGAAATCTTTTTCTCCTTTCCCTGAAATAGATAATATAATTCTATGCTCTATAGCAGGACTCCTCAACCCCTAACAGTCCATGGCCTGTTAGGAACTGGGCCGCACAGCAGGAGGTGAGCCACGGGCAAGCGACCAAAGGTCAGCTCTGCCTCCTGTCAGATCAGTGGTGGCATTAGAGTCGCATAAGAGTGTGAACCCTACTGTGAACTGTGCATGTGAGTGATATAGGTTGCACCCTCCTTATGAGAATCTAATGATAAATATAATGGGCTTGAATCATCCCGAAACCATCCTACCACCCTCCTATCCATGGAAAACTTGTCTACTATGAAACCGGTCCCTGGTGCCAAAAAGGTTGGGGACCACTGCTCTGTAGGGAATCCTGGCTTCAAAGAGATTATTTTGGATGGCACCAAGAGCAACCCTTGTCTTTGTTCACACAGTTGCTGGCCTATCAACACCAGCACACACAGAGTTCATCCTCCCAGCTAAAATGTTGGACACGCTCACAGATTGGCCCATGGTTAACCAAGGGTGAAATAGTGTTTGCTTCTTTGTGGAAAATTTCCACTTTCCAAGTTTGGCATTTGGAGGTCTAAGTCAAGAGCATTGATTTCACAACAGTGGGCTCTTTACTTCTAAGGCTGTGTTTTACTCATGTTGGTTTGTCATTGGATGGGCTCCCAGTCTCACTTGAAAGCATTTCTGCTAAAAAAAAATAATAATCTTGGCAGAACATAGACTAATACTTCTTTTAAAGGTACATCTCCAATCTCTCCTACACAAAGTCTTCTCTGATTTGTGGCCAAAAGTGGCCACTCCTTCCTCTAAATGTCGATGCAAATGTGTTTGTAGTTCATATGTCATTCACCACATTCTAGTTATATTACACCACGGTGTAATTACTTTTTAGTATAACATAGTGTTTAATTCTAATTAAAAACTTGGGCTCTGAATTCATAGATATTTGGGCTTGAATTTTTGCTCAGACACTTGCAGGTTATGTGACTTTAGACATGTTGCATGACTTTGTCTCACCTGTAAAATGAGGATAAAGAGAGAATGTAGCCCTCAGTGTAGCTGTGGGAATTAACTGAGAATTAAGCATCTAGCACAGAATAATTGCCCAATAAATATTAACTTTTATTATCATCTCTCTAACCTATAAGCTTTTTTTAGAGCAAAACTCATGTTTTATTCAACAGTGTACTAGTCTAGTAGCCCATGGCATAGTGTCTTAACACAAAGGAAGCACTCAAAAGTGATTTTGAATGGATAAGAGAATGGCAAGGCCTTGAGATGATGAAACATGAAAAGGAGACAGGAAGAGAAGCTCATGAAGGAGCCTGTATGAGTCCATTCTTTCATTGCTGAAAGGAACTACCTGAGCCTGGGTAATTTACGAATCACTTGAACCCGGGAAGCAGAGGTTGCAGTGAACTGAGGCTGTGCCATTGCACTCCAGCCTGGGTGAAAGAGTGAAACTCTGTCTCAAAAAAAAAAAAAAAAGAGAAAAAAAAATTAAATAATTTGTCCAAGGTCACATTGTTATTAACAAGCAGAACTGGGCTTTGAGTGAAGTACTTGTCCTATGACGCTCTCCATCCAACTAACCTTTGCCTTCCATATTTGTTGGCTTATTTTGTCCTGGGAAGGACAGTGTTTCTAGAGTACAGAATTTTCTCACCTTGTCTGAGTCCTTAACATCAGCCTAAGGGATGCTGTGTCACACAAGGTCTAACATGTTCAGTCAGATTACTCAAAGTCTAATTTGGATGGCTGCATGCTTAATCTATTCAATCCTGTGCTTAATAGTCCATTAAAATGGCTGACAACACAGTCCCCAGAATGCCTTGGGAGATTCATTAGTCACACACAGAGGCTGCTTTTGTACTTCACACAAACCAGGCCATCTGAGAAAGCAAGAGAGGATAACATTTTAAATCCTCTATTCCTGCACTTCATTTTTTTGTTTTCTTTTAGCTTTTGCTGATTTTCTCTTTGAACATAGGGAACTTTTTTCACATTCTTTAGATCCAAGGCTCTGCCCCAAATTTATCTCTGCCAGAATTCACCTAGGTATAAATTCAAGGAAAGAACTAAAGTGAAATATGATGAGCAGTTTCTAAGTACTTTAACTGATACGGTGTATAACAAATATTTTGAGAGAGATGTAAATTTAAAAAAATATACCTAGCTTATTATGTTACGCTACTTCATTAAAAATTAGAGTCAAAATTGAATTCCTGTTTATACACACACACTGTATCTCTTATACCAAAACTAAGAATTATAAACATAAATGTTAGTAAATGTTAATCCGTGAAAGTCTTTCCATTTTCACATGGAAAAGACACAATAAACCAAAGTCAACAACAAATCAGGAAAAAAATACTTTCAACACATAGAAAAAAATTTTAAATATTGCTTACATATAATGAGTACTTACAAATTAATAAGATTTTTATAGACACACACTGAGAAAGAGGAACAAAGGACATTAATGTGCTCGTCACAGAAGAAGTCTATGTAATGAATAAAAACAGAGGGTAAAATACTTGACCTCATTATAGTTAAATACATAGAAATTACAATGAAAGTGATATATTTTTATTACCAGGTTTAGACAAATTTTCTGAAAATTAGTGACTTTTTAGGAAGACATAACTATTTGATATTTGTGGCCCCACTATGAAAAGGAACATGCCTGTAAGAACACTTCTTGAAATATACACTAAAAAGTAAGATATCAGCAGACTCTGCTACTAGCTTTGCTCATTGGATGTGAAGACATGAGCTCTCTTTCTCACTATGTTTCACCACCTTCCAGCTATTTCTAGAGAGTTGGCCATGAGCCTCAGTGGACATATGACCCAGGTCCCCAGGGGTTCCCAAAGGAAATTTGAGTTTTGAGGCATTTGAAAGAGTTAGGAAGAAATATCTCTTCCTCTGAATTTTTCCCAAAGAAGATGAGGAGATATTTTAACAAAGGCATTTCAATCCATGAAAGGCAGTGATTATGACAGAGGTTCCAATGTCAGTTCTGCCACTTATTATCTGAGTTACTCTGGGAAAGGGCCTTATTTCCTCTAAGTGTCAATATCCAGATGTTTTTTATACATTCTGAAAAAGTAGAGCAATCAGGAGTAACTCCCAGATAATAAAACATGCTATCAAGAACTAATAATTAAAACAGTGTGGTACTGGTACACAAACAGAGACCCACGCAAAAGCATATAGAATCTAGAAAGAGATTCCCTCTCCCAATATAAGAATTAGTAATAAAGATGGGATCTTATACCAATAAGCAAAATGTGAACTATACTTAACAAACAGCATCTCTATTTAACAGCAATCTGGGGCAGGGGGAGGCTGCATCCACACCTCATACCTTACACCAGGATAGGAGAGTTTAACTTTCTGAGTTGCCCAAATGAAAAGACCTATAGTTACAGATACTGGGGGTTTTCTTTCTGATCATCTAATGGTAAAATCCACAGTCAACAGCCTCACCCTCTAAGCAATATACAGAAAGTTTTTTTTTCTTTTTTTTTTTGAGGCAAAGTCTTGCTGTGTCTCCCAGGCTGGAGTGTAGTGGTCCATCTCGGCTCACTGCAACCTGCAACCTGTGCCTCCCAGGCCTTACCCTCCCAAGTAACTGGGACTACTGGCGTGTACCACCATGCCTGGCTAATTTTTTGTATTTTTAGTAGAGACAGAGTTTTACCACGTTGGCCATGCTGGTCTCAAACTCCTGACTTCAAGTGATCCACCCACCTCGGTATCCCAAAGTGCTGGGATTACAGGCATGAGCCACCGTACCTGGCCTCATACATTCTTTTAATCAAGAAATATAGGCCTGGTGTGAGGGAGGCTGAGGCGGGCAGATCATGAGTTCAGGAGTTCGAGACCAGCCTGGCCAACATGGTAAAACCTTGGCTCTACTAAAAATACAAAAATTAGCCAGGCATGGTGGTATGTACTTGTAACCCAGCTACTTGGGAGGCTGAGAGAGGAGAATCGTTTGAACCGGGGAGGCAGAGGTTGCAGTAAGCCAAGAACATGCCATTGCACTCCAGCCTGGGTGACAGAGCGAAATTCAGTCAACAAAGAAAAAAAAAGAAAAAAAGAAAAAGAAAGATATACAACATTAACTTTAAGTTTTATGAGGACAGGGCTCATGTCTGTTTTGCTGACTCATGTCTGTTAAATGTGCAGCAAAGGTCTTGAGATATGTGAAGCACTCTATGTCCTACTTGTTGAATGACTCCAGAGGCAAGAGGAAGAATGAATCGTGGCATTGTGAGGAGAGAAGACTATCCATCTACTTTCTGGATTTGGAGGAAAACTGTATAGGAGGTGATAGATGATAAAGGAGATAGAGGATCATAGCAGAGCTACGAGAAATGGAAAGACCCTCAGTAGAAAGATCATACCCTCTGCTCAACGCTTTGTGTCAAAGAACCCTGTCCTCTCAAAAGGGAAATGAGGGGAGATCCAAATCCAGGTAAATATAGACTGCATTTAGAAAGGATGAAGTAAATATTATCTGTATTACAAGCAAATATATCCTAAACATACTTAGTTTAGAAAACAAAGCAGCAAGCAGCAACCAGGTGACAAATGAGTACTATGGTAGGTTTTCACATTTATGTTTATGTGTGTATATGTATGTTTATATATACATGTAAATAATGAAAAACATATAGCAATCTCTTTGCAGTGGTCTTCTCTGGAAAATGGTAGGATAATGAGAGGCCTGAATTTTTACAATGTGCATGTGCTTTCATAATCATCAAAAACAATAGGAATCCTTTTTCATGGCTAATACTTATGGCAATATGATCAATTCTAAAATTAAGTAAACCAAAGGAAATGTGTCTTTTCTTTTGTGTGCCTCTTCATTTCTCTTCTGCAAATCAATATCAATGTACTGTTACTCTTCTGTTACATGGTAATGCAGATGTATTTATATGAAATCTGCTACACAAATAATGTTTCTTCTCTTTGGTTCTAGTATAAACATATGCTTTCTCTTCATGTGGGAGAGAAAGGCCATAGGAATAAATCATAACTATTGTGTCAAATAGTTAGGCCTATGATGACTTAAGATCCATGAATCGGCCAGACGCGATGGCTCACACCTGTAATCCCAGCACTTTGTGAGGCCGAGGCGGGCAGATCACGAGGTCAGGAGATCAAGACCATCCTGGTTAACACGGTGAAACCCTGTCTCTACTAAAAATACAAAAAAATTAGCCAGGTGTGGTGGCGGGCACCTGTAGTCCCAGCTACTCAGGAGGCTGAGGCAGGAGAATGGCGTGAACCCGGGAGGCGGAGCTTGCAGTGAGCAGAGATCGCGCCACTGCACTCCAGCCTGGGTGACAGAGTGAGACTCCGTCTCAAACAAACAAAGAAGCAAATCCATGAATCACCTCATATGTTCCAAATTCGTTCTACAATTGATTCAAAATTCAATCAAGTATTGCACAGCTCAGCTAGGGCTATCACTGTTCTCCACAATTGTATTTGGGGTTAAAGTATTCCGTGGAGTGAAACCTAAAACCACCAGGCCTCCAAAGACGTCCATGGAATATAAAAATACAGAACAACAGTTGAGCAATTCTAGAAAAGTAAAAATAGGCTTGCAAAAGATTAACCTATCACAAGGCAGGGATGACCAAAGCCACGATCCCTTTCTGTCCAAGAGGTCAGCTCCTTCTAAAGCAGAGCCCAATAGCCTTGGAGACTTACTACCTGATCTTTCCTCTTAAAAGTAAACCTTAGGGTCTCAGCTTCAGATGTTATTCTAAGAAAATGTCTCAAGCAAGTATTTCTAACCCTTTTCATAATTATTGCCTGCTTCCTGAGTGATAGAAAATAATCCATGAAAAGATTGGAATGGCATCTACAGATTTTTCTAAGTGGGCTGTATTTGTGAATTTTCCTGTTGTTGCCTATCCTCCGCCTCACTTGCTGGATTTAACAGAGTTGGCTCTTTGCCATTGACTGTCAGAAATGCTATAAAAAACAGTAGAATGCCTGTCATGGAAAGATTGGACTGTGAGTACATCAGTCCCTCCAGAGTTCCAATTAATCGTCCCAGGTTTTGGACAATATAGTTGTCTGCAGAGTTGAATTACACAGTACCTTTATTCATTGCTGAACAGTGCTGTTGAGCTAGGATTCCTTATGACACAGAAATTAATCTCTAAAAAGACAGACCACAAGAAAAGAAACCAACCAGTAGATGTCTCTGTGGTGCTTCAGTTGATCATGTTCTTGCACGATTAGCCACAGATGTCTGTAGGTTTGGAAATGCAACGATATGAACATTTGTACCTTTTATTTGGGGCAAGTAGCAGGAGAGACCAAAGTGCTCTAGAAATATATCAAAACTCTTCAACAATAAGCTTTCTATACTTTCTGAAAATAAACCTAACATCTGCACGTCTATCTTTTTTAAAAGTGTGTTTTACTTACAAAGATGAGCAAGTATGAAACTTTGAAAAAATTTTGTAAAACGATCACGTTAGTAACTTCAGAAGTGTGTATCCAGGTAAAAGAAGTTTATGCTGAGAAAAAATACCTCATTTCCTATGAAACAGTTCCAACCCCCGAATAGCAGAGGAAGTGGTTCTATGGAAGGAAACAGGACAGCATTAAAGAATGTCCAACAGTACAGACGACTCAGAATTCTGGGGACCACTGAGAACTCATGTTTCTGTCTGTTTTACCTTTTAAACATTTTCCTGTTCACCCCAGTGGTGGGCCCTGAGATGGAGCTTGGAGCATTGAGATGCTGGGTATCTGTCCTTGGGAAAATCACATGCTACTAAAGACTCTCCCCAACCCTCTTTAGCATGTCAGGGTTAAGATTTTCTAGATTTTGCTAACACTAAAGCAATCACCCTGAGTCCATTTTGTAAAGAAAATATTTGAAGCAAAATCATTAGAGAGCAGGACTTGCCTATCACAAGGCAGGGATGACCAAAGCCACCATCCCTTTCTGTCAGGGCTTGCCTGCTCTCTAATAATAAAAGTAAAATTTTAGAAACACATGACTCACTTTAAACAAAGGGTATATATCTGCACAGTCTACACTTTTTCCTCCTTGTGAATTTATCAAAGAAAAAAATGCATATGTAAATTTAGTTTAAATATATCTATGAGAATTATCTTGTGAGGTTAAAATCTTTTTCTTCATTTAGTCAAGGGAATAATAAACCCCTAATATGTCTTTCCTATAGGTGTGAATTTTTAAATCAATTTTTAAATTGATATTTTTGTTGAGGTGATTATAGATTCACATGCAGTTATAAGAAATAATAAAGAAAGATCCCTTGTACACTTTACCCAGTGTCTCCCAATACTATAATTTTTCAAAACGATACCAACATAAACAAAATAGTGATACTAATACAACCCCCCAATTTTTTCAGATTTTTCCAATCTTACTTGTACTCATTTGTGTATACTTAGTATGTATGCACGTGTGTATGTGTTTAGTTCCATGTAACTTTATCAAATGTGCAGTTTTGTGTATCCATCACTACAGGAGAGATACTAAACAGGACCCTCCTGTGCTTTTATAACTGTTCAGTTTTAATCACATCCACCTCCCTCCACCCGCATCATAGCTCCCCTTACTCCCATCAGACCTTGGCAATCACCCATCAATACTCCATTTCTACAAGTCTTCATTTCTCAGATGTTATATGAGTGGAATTATACAGCATGTAATCTTTGGAGACTGGCATTTTTGGGTCAACATAATTCCCTGGAGATCCACTCTCAAGTTGTTATGTGTATCCATGGTTTGTTCTATTCAATGCTCAGTAGCATTCTGGCATATGTATATACCACAGCATGTTTAACAACTTACCTTTAGAAAGACATGTGGAAAGGTTTTGCTATTACAAAGAAAGTTGCTACAAAGATTCATAGACAAGTTTATGTATAAACTCAAGTTTTCATTACTTTGGAATTAATGCTGAGGATTGTAATTGCTGGGTCACAGGGTATATGTAGTTTTTTAGCAATTTTCTAAACTGTTTTCAAGAGTGTTTTATCATTTTAAGTTCCTACCTACAATATCTGAGTTTCTCTGCATCCATGCCAGCATTTGATGTTGTCACTGTTTTTCATTTTAGCTATTCTGATAGGTATGTAGTAATTCCTTGTTCTAGTTTTAATTACATTTCCCCAGTAGTTAATGCTGTCGAACATCTTTTCGTATACTTATTTGCTATATACTTATTAACCTTTTCAATGAAATGTCTGCTGTGTCTTTTGTCCATTTTCTTTTTTTTTTAAATTTATTTATTATTATTATACTTTAAGTTGTAGGGTACATGTGCATAACGTGCAGGTTTGTTACTAATTGCAATGATTATTTGGGAGTTTTACTATGACTTTTGAGAATTTCTTATATATTCCTGATACCAGGCCTTTGTTGTATATGTGGTTTGCAATTATTTTCTTACGGCTAAAACTTATCTTTGCATACTCTTCATATGAGCTTTCATGGAGCAAATTTTAAAAATTCTGGGCCAGGTGCAGTGGCTCACGTCTGTAATCCAAGCACTTCGGGAGGCCAAGGCAGGCGGATCAACCTGAGGTCAGGAGTTTGGGACCAGCCTGGCCAACATGATGAAACCCCCTCTCTACTAAAAAATTACAAAAATTAGCTGGGCATGGTGGTGGGCACCCGTAATCCCAGTGACTTGGGAGGCTGAGGTAGGAGAATTGCTTGAACCCAGGATGGGGAGGTTGTAGTGAGCCAAAATAGCACCATTACACTCCAGCCTGGGCGACAAGAGCGAAACTCCACCTCAAAAACAAAAACATTTTTTTTGAAGAAAATGTATCAATTTTCCCTTTTATAGATCATATTTTTTGGTGTCATGTCTAAAAACTCTGTCTAGCCTTATATCCCAAAGATTTTATATTTTTCTAAAGATTTTATAATTTTACATTTTATATTTAATTCTATGATTCATTTTGATTTAATTTTGTATAAAATATGAGAGTTAGGTCAAGGTCCAATTTTGCCTATGGATATTAAATTGCTTTAGTACCTTTGAATTGATTTTGTACCTTTGTGAAAAATAACCTGAGCATAGTTGACTAGGCCTATTTCTTGGTCCTCAGTTGTGTTCCACTGATCAATTTGAAGTATAAATTTTATTGTCTAAGTTTTATTAAAATCATATATATATATATATAATCTCCCCTCTCCTTCTCCATATATTAACATTTTTATTCATTATTTCACATTCAACTTTCATGCTCTCCCCCACTTCTAAGTTCTCTTTCAGGGTTGATGATTAATCTCACTATAGTACCATAACTCTTTATGTATCTCTTCCAGGGTTTATTTAATTTTAACTTCTGTTTTATAATAACTTGTTATTTGTAGTCAAAGAGTCATAGTTCTACATTTCAAACTTACTGAGTATTACATGCCAGTAATACCCAGTAATACTACAGTAACAGAGACAGAGTATTACTGGCATGTCGTAGTTTTTAGAAACCCCTAACTGAGATCTCAACCTTTCTGCATCATTCTCTAATCCTCACATGGGAGATCTGGCAAGCTTGTTCTTTCAAGTGAAGCTATAACTCAGAGCCTTTGAATTACAGACCAATCTCTAAAGTGAAATCTAACTCTGTTTTTCAATGTTCTTAGCTAAGCAGAGAGAAATTCTGGCACCTGGGCACATAGTGATCTTGAGTTTTATTGTGTGCTGTCTTAAAGTAATAATTTTGAGATTAGAATGTCTTGTTTTGTTTCCGCCCTCTGGTCTTGATATTCATAGTGACTTTGAAATTGGTTGACCTTCCCAGAACTCCCTCTTGGGGTGGTACATGGTCTCAAGAGATGGATGGTAGGTAACATGGTTAACAGTTTCTCCACTGCTCACCTAAGGATGTTATTTTTCTTTCCTAGGTTATAGCCAAAGTTTCTCTGCCTTTGACCCCATTGTGATTCTGTAACTCATCCCAAACATTTCAGAATTCCCTAAGGGAGTGTGCTTATAATGCACGTTATGGTCCTAATTTCTGGATCCATTAAGATTTTTTTCAGACAAATAAATTGATTCTATTAAATTAACACCAAAATAAATAAATAAGAAGACTGGATCACTAGAAAAACTGTAAAAACTAAGAACTACGTGCTTAAGTCTTGGGAAAGACAGGAACCAGGGCAGCTGTAGGAATCACAGTAGAAAGAGCTCACCGGAATTTCTCTCTGGCACATCGCTGTCAGAAGACTGGTTTCACTCATCATTCATCCCTGTGTGTTGTGCATGTTTTCAAAACTCAAATAACTTGCGAGAGAAACTCCAAGAAGCCAGGCTTAGATCATGTGCACCCCTGTGGGGTGGTGGAAGGGGAACGTGAAGGGATGGAAGCTTGGCTAGGATGATGTAATTTGTCATTAAAGACTTCATTATCACAACCATATAATGATCATTCTTAAGCTTAATAATTTGCCTGAATTTCATTTATTTTCTTAAGATGGACATCTGGAAGTCAATTTGCTGGGTCAAAAAGTTGGGAAGTAAAATGAAACTATGATTTCAGACTCTTGATATCACAATTACTCCCAGAAAGGCTATACTGGTTTATCAAGCTTCAGAAAGTACAAAACAAACATTTCATCATGTCGTATGGACACTAGTTATTACCCTTTCAAAAACTGGCAGTTTGGTAGGTTAGAAGTGATCTATTTTTTGTTGTTTGATTTAATGCTAGCATAGGATAGTCCAAATCACAATGTTGGATATTTAAATTTTTCTTTCTCAGATTTTTTCAGATTTTTGTTACATAATAACGGGTTTATTTTCACATATTTAGAAAGGAAACTACATGTTTAAATAAATCGATGTATTACATTTAATTAGGTTTTAATGGTAATTCATTGGGGGGAATACAAATAATTTTAGCTTTTAACATATTTAATTGTTTAGTGCAGTCTCTCAAATGACCACACACAGCTTGTAGCTAGTTTTATGAATGTTTGAAGGAAAAAGAGTTACTAATGAATGCAATTTTGTCATTGAGTTTTTGACCTAAGTGTGGAAAAATTCCAGAATATGATGTAAAATCTAGAGGAAAAGTCAATAAATTATGTGTGATTCTTAAATGTACTTGTTTCAGTGCTTATAATGCAATCTACAATTAAATAATCAGGTCAAAAATGAACATAGCATAGTGAAAAAATGTAAGATTGAGAAATCTTAACTGGTTGCCCATGAGACTCATTCCAACATTTAATAATTAAAAAAAAAAAAATCCTGGGAGACATCAAAAAAGAAGGCTTCCTAAAGAAGAAATCAGATAGAAATCAAGCTTAAAAATATAAGGCATTGTATACTATAGTTTATCAAAACTCAAAATAGTTTATCAAAACTCAAGATTCAGGGCTACAGTTGAGAATGTTGGAAAAAAATGAGATTCAAATTGTAAAAACAAATAAAAAACAGTAAAACAAATCATCCATCTGAGGGAAAGCACATGCACAGTAAAACCGCCTCCAGGGACTGGTTGCATAGCAACCAAAGAGGGATGCAGTAGCAGGAAAGGTCTAAGCCAGGAAGGCAGCAGGTCAGCGGTCCTGACGTGGCAAAGGAATTTCCTCAGAACAGGGCAGCAGCAGAATTTCTGAGCAAAATTACTGGACAGGAAGATCCCTAAGGTTTTAAAGGAGAATGCAATTATGGATAAGAATCAAAAGAGATCTAGTTGCTGAAACATTTCTTTTCACATTTACCCACATTTTATTCCATGTCTAAAAAGCCAAAAGAAAAAAAAAATAAAAAGAAGGAAAAGGACCATTTGATATTTTCAATATCAAGTAATACACACACATACACATGCCCGGGATCACTGCATTTGCAATCTATTCAATAAATACTTGATAGTATTCTACTGTACTTTATCACAATGGGAGCTGTACAAAGAAATATAAGGTATCCTCTGCCCTCCCCTCGAGAGGATTGTAACATAATTGGGAGAATAAGGCTCCAATAGGTGGGAAGTTTGAATAAGTGATAAAAGGGAAAGGAGGCTGGGCGCGGTGGCGGGCATACCTGTAGTCCCAGCTACTTGGGAGGCTGAGGCAGGAGAATGGCGTGGACCCGTGAGGCGGAAGTAGCGGTGAGCCCAGATCGCACCACTGCACTCCAGCCTGGGCAACAGAGAGAGATTCCGTTGAAAAAAAAAAAAAAAAAAAAAAAAATGAGAGAGAGAAAGGGAAATGAACAAACATGCATGGAGTGTTCTGTGTACTGTGCTAATAACTTTTCGTACATTTTTCATTAATCTTTGTAACTATTATTGACATTAATGTATTTTAACCCTGTTTTGGGTCATGGATACCTTCGAGAATCTGATGAAAGCTATGTGTCTTCTACAGAAAAAATGAAAATATGTACACATAGAAAATATTGTTTACAATATTCAGGAGATTTGAGGACTTGCTGAATTTCATCCATGAATTTCAAGTTAAGAAATTCTGCTATTAGGCTTATGGATCATTGCTCTCATTAATTAAGGATAAAAGTGAGCCTAGCAATTTACCTGCCTAAGTTACTCTATAAAGTCATATAGCAAGTAAGTAATGGATTTGGGGCTCAAATGCCTCTTTTATTACATGTAAGAAACCTCTGTAGTTAATATGTCAAACTATACAAGGAAATATATATAAAACTTACTTATAAACATTACCTTGAACCTTGCAGAATGTATTAGAAACTTTGCAAGAGGCTCTAGACTGTCTCTAGGATATTGTTGTTGTCTCTGTGATAGATTGCCTCTTTTCCACTAGAGTTTTCCTCTATTAAATATTGATGAAAGGGCCAAGTGCGGTGGCTCATGCCTGTAATTCCAGCACTTTGGGAGGCCGAGGCGGGCAGATCACGAAGTCAGGAGTTCGAAACCAGCCTGGCCAACATGGTGAAATTCCATCTCTACTAAAGATAGAAAACATAAGCCAGGCGTGGTGGCGCACGACTGTAATCCCAGCTACTCGGGGGGCTTACACAGGAGAATCGCTTGAACCCAGGAGGCAGAGGTTGCAATGAGCCGAGATCATGCCATTGCACTCCAGCCTGGGTGACAGGGCAAGACTCTATCAGTCTGTCTATCTATCTATCTATCTATCTATCTATCTATCTATCTGCCTACCTACCTATCTATCTCTAACTATCTATGAAAGCTTTCTGGAAATTTTAATTACAAGTTTTTGAAATCAGTATCTGTGAATGCTTTTTTCCACTCAAAGTATAAGAAATGCATACACACCAGCTCGAGTAGGTAAATTAGTCAATTAATTAAAGAGTATTGAAAATAAAGATAAAGGGATATTTTATGTGAGCAAAGGAAATATGCCATACCTGTAACCAAGAATGGAAGAGCTATCAAGGGACCAAGAATTCTTCTCTCACACTTTCCTTCTTGTAATTCTGTGACTCTCATCTCTGCTCCTCTGAACCCATGTGGAACAACAACTGAACTTAGCTCCCAAATAATCTTGGTCTCACTTTCAGCAGTTATAAACACCTGACATATCTTTATAATCTCCTCAATTCCAAGTTTTACTCCAATATCCATAAATAGATAATTGTATTTGTTCATTCTGGGTCAGTTTTCAACTCTTGTCTAACCAGCTATCTTAGGGAGGGGGGAATCAACTAGTAGAAATATGATGCTAGGGCATGATGATAGGGACCCATCCCATGTGTGCCTAGGAGATGGGGGGCATTGACCCCACAAGATTTCTATGAAGAGCCAGATAGTAAACATTTTAGGGTTTGTGGTCCAGATAGTCTTTGTCACAAATACTCAAGTTTTCTTGCAGCACAAAAGCAGCCAATGCATAAGCAAATGAGAGCATCTGTGTTTCAACAAAAATTTATTCGTGGGGCCAGGTGCGGTAGCTCATGCCTGTAATCTCAGCACTTTGGGAGGCCGAGGCAGGTGAATCATTCGAGGTCAGGAGTTCGAGATCGTCCTGGCCAACCCGGTGAAACCCTATATTTACTAAAAATACAAAAAATAGCTGGGCATGGTGGTGCATGCCTATAATCCCAGCTACTTGGGAGGCTGAGGTAGGAGAATTGCTTGAACTCAGGAGTGGAGGTTGCAGTAAGCTGAGATCATACCACTGCACTCCAGCCTGGGTGACACTATCTCAAAAAAAAAAAAGTTTATTTGTGGACATTGAGGTTGAATTTCACATAACTTCACATATCACGGTATATTATTCTTTGGCTTTTCTTTCCCCAACTGTGTAAAAATTTAAAAACCATTCTTAGCATGCAAACCATACAAAGTATGCCATATTTGGCTCATGGGTCATAGTTTGCCAACTCCTGGCTTAGCACAAGAAGAGCTTACTTCTTCCTTATAAAGTTTTTGAAGTGCTCTCTTCCATCTAGTGACTTGGAGATCCATAATTTCTTCACCTTGCAATGTCCCTATTTCAGCGTACAGCTCCCAAAGTCACTGCAGCAAGGGGAAAGGAAGAATGAAAGGAGAACACGTACACTTAACTGTCTTGACCTAGAAGTGATGCACATCACATATTATTGTTCACAGTTCATTGGCCAGAAATAGTCATGTGACTGTAAACTAATTACATGGGAATTGCAGAATGTCGGGCAGCAGATGAGATATGTGGTGAGTAGCAACTATCTAGCCACAATATTAAACCAAATAGTGGTCAATAATTTATGGCTATCAATCAAACTTCTTCCAAGTTTTGCATTCCTATTCTTCCAAGTTTTGCATTCCTAATAAATAAATTCCTATTATTTATCATTGTACAGCTGGATGCAAACAACTTCAGAAAACTTTCACCCAAATAATATTATTGTACAAACTAAAGAATTCTGGCCAGGCATGGTGGCTCACGCCTGTAATCCTAGAAATTTAGGAGGCTCAGGTGGGCGCATCACTTGTGGTCAGGAGTTCAAGACCAGCCTGGCCAACATGGTGAAACCCTGTCTCTACTAAAAATACAAAAACTAGTGTGGTGGTGCTCACCTGTAATCCCAGCTACTTGGAAAGTTGAAGCACGAGAATTGATTGAACCCGGGAGGGAGAGGTTGCAGTGAGCCACTGCACTCTAGCCTGGGCAACAGAGCGACACTTTGTCTGGGAAAAAAAAAAAAAAAAGAATACAGACCTAGTATAGTAAATTTAATTAAGGTTTAAGATAGAATTCATTCTCATTTCTTAAATTCTTTGGTAGTATATTCTAAGTTTATTTTTATTACTACTTTATAAAATGCCAAAATCTGTTCTTTATGCTCATCCTATCATAGAAACAATCCATGTCTCCAGCTCATTAAGATGATTAGAAAACATCTTCCACTACTCAGTTCTATATACCAATCAAAATGCCCATGCAAAAATTATGTTCACTTTTATCATGTAATAGCTCCTGTATTTTTCCTATTAATTTATGTTAAACTTTACCTTCTTATTTGATTAATTTAAATTTTTAATCTGGCTGGTAATTAAAGTTCTCCATCAACTGTTGTTATCTGACTCATCATCCCAGTATACAACTTTCAAATCACATAACACACTTCTTTACCATCTCTGTTCATTCTTCATTTATTTCTCTGTTGTTCTACTGTGTAAAAACTTTCTTCCCACCACTGTCATCACCTTCTGACATTATTCATCTTACATTTTATTCAAATAAAATTTTATATTTCTCTGCTCTCTGAAGTCCTACTGGATTAGTTGAACTTTATGGAATCTGTTCCTAATCTTGATTTCCTCACACTATTGAGGATCTGAATCATACTATTATGTACTTACTATTATAGTGACAGTGATGTGCAGTTTCATGTAATTTCTTTAAATCTTATTTTTGCATTTAGATTTTAGTCTTCTAAATGACAGGGACAGTCTGTTTTCTATTCAACACAATATTATTACATAAAATTATCTTTGAAATTCATCAGTCATCATATAAAGGGAAACAAAAAGACCATAAGATATTTTAGTATTTAACATTTTCAGAAATAAAAATATTATTAAATATTATTTACACATATTGCTGAATTTGAGAAGAATTGCTTTTCATGAGTCAGTTACTGAAAAATGCAGTCTAGAAGACAGATGGTCAATGTGCTATGGATGTATTCCAAAACCATTGATAATCATTTAATTTAAAGCTTTACTCACAAGCATGAGCCCAAACCTGTATATGCACCATTTTATGGAGAACATTTTGCAGCATTGCACAAATATTAAAGATACAACAGACATGTCATTTTAAAAATGAAGGGTTAAAAATTGAATAGGCACTTTTCTTCATGGATTATTTTTGTTTTCTTAGGAAATAAAATTGTGGTCAGAATTATTCATTTCGTACATAGAGAAGACAAGAGTTACAATGAGGTGTATGCAGATGATATCTTTTGTGAGAAGAGAAATAGCCCAGAAGGGAAAGTATAGATTACAGTACAAGGAGGATGACTTAGTAGCCAAGCAATGTGCTGCAGAATCAGGGGCTGTAAGTTGTAATTACAACATCTTACAATGGTTAGTCCTTTTGTAGCTGAGAGCTCAGAGTATACCCAGGCTAACAACTTGGTCCCAAACCGAGTCATTCATCCTCAGTTCAGTTGTCTACAAAATGTAGATGAAGAATGACATACTAACAATTATATGGATAGCTTCAACATAGAAGAGAGATGAAAAGAAATTAATTCAGGATGTGAGCAAGCCTGGTGACTCAATATCAAAATGAAAGAAACAAGAAGAAATATAGGAAATACAAAAAAAAAAAAAAAACCTGCCTCTAATTCTCTCTCTGATCTCTAAAAATTCTCTCAGATTGCTTCAGAAACTCATTTCAATGACTTCTAATCATGTAATTTCAGAAACTGTTAGCTTTCAAACCTCTTAGTCCAATAGAAAGTAGTTTCAAGTTTCATAAAGAATCATACAGAGATTTCCTTTGGAAGTCATTTTAGATTTGCTTAAAATATAGATCTGCTAAGAGAAACATTTTACACAAGAAAAATAAAATACTGGTTTTAAATATAAACATAAATACCTCCCATTTTTGCATATTTGTGCTGTAGCAAATGAAAAGTGCTGAATTTAGGACAAATACAAACAAAGAAACTAGGTTAAAACTGTCATTGATTGACTCCATACCTTAGTTTCCTTGCTTGTTTTTAAATTATACATTGGGTCAAATATCTTTGCATATATTGAATCTTTTCCAATATTTAATCATGGTGAGGGTGACAGAATATCTTATACATTTACTCAACATTTATATATTAATTTATTGGAGTTTTAGTATCTGCCCAAATTAGGGATCCTTCCTTACACACTCTGGCCAGAAAGTACCATAGTTCTTTTCATCACAATGAGAAGTAAATTGTAGACAACAGAAGACAAATAATCTTCTCTTTTAAGAATAATGGTGAAAGCGTATTTAAATATTTCCCTCACTGTTTTCTGGCCTTTATCTGGATATTTCCCTCACTGTTTTCTGGCCTTTATCTAAAGGCAAGAAACTTCTTGCATTTGGATTATCTTGGGCTTCAGAACCAACATACATTCTCATAAATAGGGTTCAGAGAAAGAACAAGAATTAGCCCATTTGTCTACAACTAAATCCCTATAGGTTTAGACTATCTTTCCAGCAACCCCAGGTGGCCTTCTAATCCATTGTTGGAGCTTACCCCAGGACCAAGACCTCCCTCAGGTGAAATTCCACCAGATCTATTATTTTACTTAGAGAAAAGGTGACAAGTCTCCCCTTAAAAGCAGAGTATTTAAGACAGAGAGGAAATTATTTGAATACAGGTGCAAAGAGGGAATATTTATGTTTGTGATGTTTGAAGACCAGTAGTCATTAAGTTTTGTGTAAAGGAATGCTATAAGCATTGGATAGGAAAGTAGGTTCACACCATTTTTTAAAAGATCTTAGATGCTAGATTGTGACATTTAAAGTTTTAGCTCCCCAATAATGGGGAGCCATTGATGGTTAATGAGCAAAACGAAACAACATAAAAATGGGTACTTTAAGAGGAAGTTGAAAATACATAGGGTAGATTGGAGGTTTAGGAGACTAAAGGAAAGAATAGTTAGGAGCTATTTCAATGACAAATAAGTATAAAAGTGGATTTTTTTTTCAAAAAAAGGAAGATAAATACAAGAAACATTATACATAGGAAATCAAGCAACTCAATATAATTTCTTTCCAAACCATTAGGAGAATAATGCAACCCACTTTCTTCATTAAGACACTAAAACATATTTAATCTTGTAATACTTTACAATCATAATTTAATACATTGAGTAGTAAAAATAATTATTTTAAAAAACAGACATAGAATGAATCAATTTTCCTAGTTTACTTCAGTGATTTTTAAGTACTGTTTATAGTCTTCATATTTTATTTAATCAAAATAAAAAAAGAACCAGATGATTGTGTTCCCTATAGTTGAAGTCTTGGCAAATTGTCATACAGACAGGGTTGGTTTTCATATGGCTTAGATGTTTTTGAGGATGGATAGGGTAAAATTTTACAATCTCTTTGAACTCTGTAAATCTGTGAAACTCTAAACAAAAATATCACCCAGCATTAGGAAGAAAAGAACGAAGAGAACAAGAAAAAAAACCCTTTATTTCATTCAGTAAAGTTCATCTTTAGCATATTCCTTGTGCTAATCCAAGAAAATGAGGAAGAGGACATTTATTTTTTAAAGATAGAAAATAAAGAGCGTTTAAAGTAAGATAGAGAATGAGCTTTCCAGTTTGTGCTGGCTAAATCCAATAACCATTTTCAATTTAACACTGAAGGCAGATTGTATCTTTTAAGTCCTATTTTTGTATTCCATACAGTGATGAGCATGTCTTTCTCCTTAGTTGTCAGGATAATGAACGCTAATCTGAAGATACTCTAAGGTATTATTTTTCCAATGCATTCACCTACGCCTTCTGTGTATGCCTACTCACTGTAGTTATTAGTCTTATAGTCAAGCAATGATGCATTTCATTTATAAATGTTGAAGTGGAATTAAGCTTCATAATTTTAACTGGGAGTGATAAATCTCCTCTGGTAATATCATGTCATAAGAAAGCACTGACTTTCCTGATGAAATTTTATAGATGGTTAATGTTCTAATTTTCTGATGTTTTCACCATTTTACTACATCCGACATTTTACTAATCTTTTATATTTGTATTGCTTTTCAAAGATTAGATAAGTAAGACAAAACATCACAGAACATCTTTGTCACCTTGGAATAGACAGGTTTCTTAATCAGGGCACCAGAAGCATTAAGCATGAAAGAAAAAAATGATAAATGAATTACATTAAAATAAAAAACTTCTTCAAACAAATATCTTTAAAAAGTTAGGAAAAGCAACCCACTAAATGAAAGCAGATTTTATATATATATATATGTATATATGTATATGTTGATATATTATAATCAATATAATAATATACATAGATATACTATCTATGTATACATAGATATACAATATATATCTATATTATCTATATAGATATACAATATATACCTATATTATCTATATAGATATACAATATATAGATATATAATATATATCTATATATTGTATATCTATATATATTTGAAAAAATATAAACCAAATACCCTGATAGAAACATGAACAAAAGACTTGAACAGATACTTCATAAAAGAGGATGTTTAAGTGTCCTTTAAATCTGTAAAAAGGTGTTCAACTTCATTAGTTATTTTTTTTAAATGCAAGTTAAACCACAAGATGCCATCAAGTAACCACCAAAATGGGCAAAGGAAAAAGGCAGATGATACCAAGTGTCAGCAAGAATGTAGAGTAAACTGAACTCCATCCACCACAAGTTGAAGTGGAAATTGATAAACACCATTTTTGAAAAATGCTTGGCAACATCTTTCTCAAGAAGAATACATGAAAAGCTTATAGCCAGTAGGTCCACTTCTGGGTGCTTCCCTAGCATAAATGTATACCTATGTTCACTCACCAAAAGACGTGGGAGAATGATCAGTGCCGCTCTACCCAAAGGACCATCAATAATAGAGTGGACAATACATTCTGGTATGCACATCTAGTAGAAAGCAATGAGACTGAAAAATCTAAAACTGCAATAATAGTGACTCAAAATCATAATATTAAGCAAAGGAGCCAGGTACAAAAAAATTACAGTACATGATTCCTTTTATATAAAATAACAAAATACGCAAAAATAATATTAATTGTAGGTGTCAGGATGATGATTACCTCCCATAGTGGGGAGGGGTGGGGAGGAAACAGGAGAAACTTTCTGGAATGTCACTAGGGTGCCACAAATAAAGTACGAGAGTGAGTATCCCCACTCTCTTGCTACTTAACAACGTAATTAATCTTTTGAATTTTGGACAATGTGATAAACAAAACATGATTTTAGTTCATTTCAGTTAGCATGGCCCAGATTTGTAATGAGGTTGAGCATCTTTTATCTTACTACCTCCTCTTTTGAAAATTTGCTGTTCATGTAATTTGACCATTTTTCTATTAGGTGACCTGTTTTTACTTTCTTTAATTTGATTTAATTTGTTCTGTATTAATTATGGAGATCAATCTTTGCTCTGATTTATAGTTTTCATTTAGATTTGTATGTATTTAAAATTCTTATTTATCAATCTTATAGTTTCTATGTTTAGTGTATTGCTTAGAAAAACTCTTTAGATTATAAAGATAATCCATTATAGTTTCTTTGTATTCATTTTTAAGTTTTTAGTTACTTAATCTATTTAGATTTATTTTTGTGTCTTGTATGACATAGATATCTGATACCTTTTCTCTAAATGGATAGCCAATTGTACCCATACTATTCCTTAAATAGTCCGTCATTTTCTACTGATTTTAAATTGTACCTTAGTCATAAATAATATTTTCATATTATATTTTCATATATATCTTTCTTTTTCATGCTGAATTGTTCCACTGTGAAATTTGTAGATTATGCATCAATGCCGCACTTTAAAAAATTATTCTAGTTTTATGGTGTGGTTTGATATTTAATAGAGAATTAGCAAGGGAAAGCTAATTATTCTTTTCCAAATCAGCTTTTAATTCCCATAAAAATACTTTTGGTAATATCATATTCATTGGCCTTATGTTTATAGATGAATTTAGTGAAACTTATCCCTATAATGTTAAATTATTTCAATACAGGAAGTTAGTCTCTCTCAATTTTTCTCTCACTGTCTGTTTTAATTGAGTCTTCTTTTATGTCCTTTAATAAAGATCAATACTTTTCTTCATGAATTTATTCATGTAATTCTGCTCATTTCTTCATGCTCATTTCTTCATGCTCATTTCTAGTTGAGTTTGTACATAGGAATTTCATGTATTTTTGTTGCTATTAGGAATATTTATCTTACATAACATTTTAATCTCATGGGTTATTGAGGGTTTATGGATCTATTTATTTAGCTTCTCTAACTGACTGAGATCAAGCTCACACTCCTGTCTTTACTTGGCTATTCCATGTGACTGACTTCACGGCCTTCCCACCCTGACCTGACTGTAACTATTATTCAAGCCAAGTTCCACCTCCACCCACTCGTCCCACACATCCTTCTTAGACTCCTTGCAGTTTTCTGCCATGTCTGAATCAATGCTGCATTTGTCTCAGAGCCATTTCTTTAATATTTAGCATATTACTAAGCTACATGATTTTACAAGTATAAATAATGAAGAGTTTTAATAAATCTTTTATTGTTATGGTTTTAAATTTTATTCTGAGCTTTTCTCAGAATAACAGGGAAGGAGACCTGAAAAGGAAAGATTCAACAAAGAAACAGAGCTGTCTCTTGGTACACCACATTCTCCTGAGCTCACCCACCACAACCCCCACCTTAGGTAGCAATTTTAAAATTATGGTTTTTTATTTTTATTTATTTATTTTTTTGAGACAGAGTCTTGCTCTGTCACCAAGGCTGGAGTGAATGGCGCGATCTTGGCTCACTGCAACCTCCGCCTCCTGGGTTCAAGCAGTTCTCTGCCTCAGCCTCCCGAGTAGCTAAGATTACAATGCGCCCACCACTACGCTCGACTAATGTTTTGTATTTTTAGTAGAGATGGGGTTTCACCATCTTAGCCAGGCTGGTCTTGAACTCCTGACCTCGTGATCCACCCGCCTGGGCCTCCCAAATAAAATTATGTTTTTTAAGGGCCCCACCTTAGGTAGCAATTTTAAAATTATATTTTTGGTGTTACACTAACACATGTGACTTTCAGTGGACAAGGAAGAGTTGCAAGAGAAAAGGTGTTTCCTAACACTGTAGTTTGAAAAATTCTTTAGGAGGTATGGCTGAAGACCAGTAGAGAGAGTGCTTCTACTAGTTCCACAATGATCACCCATGACTAAATGTCTGTGATAAATCAACCTGCAGCTATGATGAAATAATTCAGAGCCTGAAGCTTTTATTGAATTGACTGACTTTCACTTCAGTCTACTTTTGGGGAAAATTTTCACACTGTTTTATAAATAGAAAATTTAAGTAAAATATGAGTTTATACAATAAAATAGGAGAATATGCACAACAAAATTGGGGTGATAGTCATATAATTCTAATTAGATATATTTTCTTTTAATTTTCTTTTCTGTGGCATTTTGAATTTTTAGAATTGAATGGGAGTTGATCCTATTCCTTTCAACTAGGGTCTTTTCTGACCTTATTTAGAGGTTCAGGCAATGATTTCTTTGTTTCTGTGGATTAATTGGGCATTTATACCTGAATTGCTACGAAACATATAAGTGCTTATCTCTTGATAGGTTTTGGGGGCAACAGAGTCAATAAAATGTTTGTCTCAGAAGACAGTAATCTACGCACCAGGATTTAAAGTAGATCCTTCAAGGTGGAAGACAGAAATTGGGTAGTTTGTGACAGAGCATTTTAGGTTTGGTGGGTCCATTGAGGGATGGGCTTGAATAGAATGTTGATAAATTGTTGTTTTATAAGTAAGCTGTTTGCCCAGATGAGCAAACTTTTCCTAGACAGATGGGTTTGCAAGAATTTTCTAATGTAAACAGAGACTTTAAAAAAAATTTTGGTTTATTTTTCTAATGTAAACAGAGACTTGAAAAAAACTGGACAAGCATTTTTCCAGAACAAATAGTCGTCATGTTGACACAAGTGTTCTTAGTTCTCAATCCTTATGGTTGAGTTGTTTTCAGGCAGGTGACATTAATTCACATAAAGCAGTGTAGCTGCAATAAGCTAACTAAATAAGAATACGGAGAATCTTGAAAGATGCTGAAAAACTTGATTGTTCTTCTGAGTATTAAATTTGTTTCAGGATAGTGGACATTGCTACTATGAAGCTATTTGGCAATATTGGAGCCCTTTTCGGTTTGTTCTTGGGCTTCCCTGTCTCCCAAATCCTCAGCTACTTGTTCTGCTTTGGCAGTTAAAATAGAAACAAACTCCATTTGGGCTCTAGTGTTTCTGTTCCCTGTGGCTTCCAGTTCCACATCCAGAGCCTCTGGCTCCTAGCAATACTTCTAGGCAACACGTCACAGTGCATGGGATTCGTCTTCCCCAGAAGATGCCGAAGTGGCCAGGTGACATAACCTGGAGGTGTAGGAGAGTGTGAACTCCCTTCATGGTAAACCTCAAGGAGTGATAGAAAGAGAAACATGTTGGATCCAGCAGTAAATCCTCTCTTCCCTGCTCTGACATACTATTTTGAGGCATGGTACAAATGTCTGGAATTCTCTTACTAGACTGAACACACGTATTGCTGAGTGGCCAGCTTTCTGGGAATCAGTGGTCAGCTTGATAATGCATTTGCTTTCTCTCTTTGCCTCCCTCATTTACCATTTTAAAAATTCTTACTAAGCAGGGTTTTCCTTCCCAATAAAGCATTAGTATTTAAGCCATGCCTCAGGTTCTATAATATTTTCTGGGAAACGTAGGTTAATACATTTACCTGAAGCTACTAAATCTCCCAGTCCTCAGTTTTCTTGACTGTAAAATGAAGGGATTTACCTAAATTATTTCTATGATCCTTTCAGCACTAGATATACCATTATTATAATTTAGCCACTAACATTTTTGTGCAAGGAAGTATGATAGAAAGCTGACTCTGGTAGCACATACAATCAAGATTGGTGGAAGTATAAGGAAAATAACCTAATGCAATCTGGGGAGAACAGGTACTTGCAAAAAGGGTTGCCCTGGTCTGATGACTACTATAACGAAGATGATTTAATCATGGCTCTCAGAAAAGTCACTGAAATTGCACTATTGTGAAAATAAATGTAGAAAGAAAGATTATATAAAAATTCATTGAAAACACATGACTGATGCTGACAGAATCATTGAAAAAAGGTGGGCTTCATGAATTCATTAATTCATGCTTCTGACCAGGACATGGTATCTACTTTGCTGCCAGAACACTGAACTCCAAAGGATTTCTAAATAGAAAATAGCATATTTTTCATATTAAGAAATTCCTTGATAGCTCAGTGGCTTCTAAGAAAATCGAATTCCCCAGCATGTTGATTTGGGGCCTTCCCAGCACACATAGTCTGTATAAGCCACTGAACAATGAGGGTTCAGTTTTGGGTAAGGAGGGAGATGTCCAAAAAGATCTTCCAACAAAAAAACTTCCAGTGGCAGCCACAGGGCATAAGGTAGGCTTTACGGCGGTGGGTTTAGAATGTCTATCTGAGATGTTGTCCTTCCTTGTCTACATAGGATGACATGGAATCTAGATGTTCAGAGGTGGAAAGGGTCTCAGATATCACCTAGTTGAGCCCCTTCACTTTACTAGTAGGGAAAAAGAAGCCCCAAGAAGTCAAATAACTTACCCAAGATTACACAACTGGACAATGAATGACCCTAGGAAAAAAAAATAGGTTGTACAGATTGTTTTTTCTCCACATTTTACAAAAGAATCAAAATAAAGCCAATGTTCTGTAAAAAATGCACGAATGTACTAATATACCATGGTGGGGAAGTTTTTACTTCCTCCAGTAACGAAAGCTTCTTTATCATTGAACTCAGTTATAGTCCATAGATAATATTAAGTATGAACAGTATGCTTTCTTGTCCCTCTATCATCTGGAACTTTGCAAATAGACAAATCTTTGACACTATAAAGATATGGCAAAACCCATGATTTAGTTAATGTCTAATGTAATGAATTAGAATAGAGAAGTCTACACTGCTTCTCAATTGGCCAGGTCAGCCCCATACCACACATCATCTATTCAGTGCAATGGACGAGCAGGAACTTCCCTTGTCCCTGGTTGACTTGAAGTGCTACTACTGTGTCTTGATGTATTATGAGGTGAGTATATTGTGCTAATATTTACCTCTTTTTCCATGAGTAAGCTGTAGCAACATTGATGTAATAGGTTATGCAATACTGTTGAAGGCCCGAATCTACCATTCCCTGGTTTTTATTTCAATGTTGCATAAATCACAAGGTATTGAACTACCTTCATACTCTCTATCGTCTATTAGGGTAATAATCAGTTCATTCACCGAGTCATTCATTCGACACTAATATCTCCATCTTGTGGAAGCCACAGCACAATGAAGATTCAAGGAAAAAGAAGGCTCAAAGCACATAGTAATGTAGTATAAAAATAAACAGCAAGATAAAATACTTTCAGGAATCACTGTGTAAGAAAATATTACATATGACAGGTACAGATAAAATAGAACTACTATGGAGAGTTGATAGGAGGGAGATAACATTTTCTGGCTGATGGGATGAAGCAAAAGTAAATGAATGACTTTCAACATAGGCCTTGAGGAATTGGTATGATTTGAATGACTGTGCAGCAGGTATCAGGGTAAATGATATAAAGACATCTTATGCACATAGAATGCACCACAAATGTATAAGGGCTTAAATATTCAGACTAGGAAAGGAAATTATGGTCAGAAAGGCAAGTTGAGGCTGATTTAAAGAGTATTAAAAACGAATTAAAGGAATTTTAACTTTATTCTCTAAGCAATCTAAATTCATTGAAGATTTATGAGCAGGTTGATATGGTTTGGCTGTGTCCCCACTCAAATCTCAATTGTAATAATCCCCACATGTCAAAGGCAGGGCCAGGTGGAGATAATTGAATCATGGGGGCTGTTTCCCCCACACTGTTCTCGTGGTAGTGAATAAGTCTCACAAGATCTGATGGTTCTATAAATGGGAGTTCCCTGCACAAGCTCTCTTGCCTGCCGCCATGTAAGACACTTTCCTTATACTTCCAACAATCTTGACTTTGCTCCGCCATCACCTTCCACCATGATTGTGAGGCCTCTCCAGCCATGTGGAATTGTGAGTCAATTAAACCTCTTTCCTCTATAAATTAACCAGTCTCAGGTATGTCTTTATTAGCAGTGTGAGAACAGACTAATACACAGGACATTAAGTTAATTAGAACTTTTTAAAAAGAAAACTTAATCTGGCACAAGTATGTAAAGAAAAAAGTTGAGGAAGATGTGGCTGTAAGAAGTAGACCAGTAAGGAGGCTACTTCAGTGGTATAGTCTAGAGGTAAAATATGCCAGAGTGAGGAGGAGACTGATGGTAGGATGCTAAGAAGCTGATGTGAGAAAAGATCAGGTGTGAGTTGTGAGAGAAAAAAGAGCCAAAGCCTCTTCTTGGGAAATTTCCACCAGTAAGATACAAGAGGAAGAACACCTAAGGAGAAAAAGAAGGAGCAGAGGAAAAGCGGAAAACTGGAGGGCTTTGGAATCCAAGAAAAAGAGAGCCAGAAAAAAGGATCTGTCATGTCAAAGGCCTGGAGAGGTCAAGTAAACGAGGAATTCTCACTGTAACTAGCAGCAATGACAAAGCAAAGGGTCACAAGGAGGTGCTGACAGTGTCCTTGCAGAGGATTTGGATGTATTCTTTCCAGAAGTTTGGCTGTGAATAGCCATGGTGATATCAATGGGTACAACCTTCTGGAAGAAAATGTGGCTGGCTACATGCTTAAACTCTTTACACAGGACATATATACTTTGATCCAGCAATTTCATTGTAAGAGTGGTGGCAAAGATTAAAATATATAATAATGAGGAATTGTTAATTTATAATACATTCATAAAACAGAATACTATTAATAGGCACTAACGTATGTCTTTTAGCAAATTTTAGCACCTTTTCTGCAAAGGCCAATTAGCTTTATGGTGCAATCTCCATCACAACTACTCAACTCTGTTGCTAAAACTTTGGTTTATATGTAAGCAAATAAACATGGCTGTGTCCTCATAAAACTTGGTTTACAAAAGCAGGTGGCAGGCTACATTTGACCTAAAGGCCATGATTTGTCAACACCTTTCTTTGAAGAATATGTAGTGAGTTGAAGACAATATGACAATTTAAATAATTACAATTAACCATGTGAGAAATGACAGGCTTTCCAAATTAGTGAAATAAAATGTGGCATGTGTGTATGTGTGTATACCAGTCTTTAAACAGAGTGTAACTTTGAATATTGGCATCACAGTGAATTTTATTTCTCTTTAATGCCTATTTGTATTTTCACATTTTCTACAATAACTATTTACTCCTTTTTTGTAATCAGGAAAAAATGCTATTTTTATATAAAATTTTGTAGTAAGAAAAGTAAAATGAGATTACAACTGAAATGGTACCTTAAATGATGGTTCCAAACTGAAAACCCAGCAGGTCTTCATGAAGAGTTGAAAAATTCCATTGATACATGAATTCTGAGTTAATGGTCCATAACTTTAAAGCCTTCTCCAGGAGCTCTGTCTGTTGAGGAACTTGCAGTCACGGCAAGGCTAATCAACACTTGCTAATTAGCAAGATCAAGTTTTTGTTGCTGTTGTTGTTGTTGTTCTTCTCTAGATGAAGTCTTGCTCTGTCACCCAGGCTAGAGTGGTGACACCCAGACACGATCTTGGCTCACTGCAACCTCTGCCTCCTGGGTTCAAGCGATTCTCCTGCCTCAGCCTCCTGAGTAACTGGGATTACAGGCACACACCACCTGGCCCAGCTAATTTTTGTATTCTTTGTAGAGATGGGGTTTCACCATGTTGGCCAGGCTCGTCTCGAACTCTTGAACTCATGATCTGCCTGCCTTGGCCTCCCAAAGTGCTGGGATTACAGGCATGAGCCACCAAACCCAGCCCAAGATCAAGTTTACAAGGACCATCTTCCTAACAACGTGATAAGATAATGTCTATGATAGCACTGGCATTGGTATTTCAGAGGTGTTCACACGCCAAACTCCTCCTCCCTACTACCATCCTAACATCTTTCAGAGCTTTCTTTCTATTTCTCATTGTTCCATGTTATTCCTCGAACTTGCTGCTTTAAAGTCTTTGCACATGCTCTTTCCTCTGAGTGGAATAGGACTTTGCTCTCTCATTTCTTTTTAGAGAAGATAAAAATTATTTGTTACGTACAATGGATTAATATAAGATACACATAAGAGTTAAAGTATAATAATATAAGGAATGCCCATAAACCCAAGAATTAGATCATTAGTAATAAATAGATTGCTTGTCATGCTTTACTATCCCATCTTGAAAGTAATCACTAGCCTAATGATCCCCTGCTTTTTCTGAATACATAGTTTTATCCCATTTGCATGTATGTTTAGTTGTTTAATTCTGCTAATTTAAAAAAAATTTCTATAAGCATTGTATTGAAATTATTCTTCTGGAATTTACTTTTTTAGTTAACGTTATGTTTCCAAAATTTGGTTGTGTATAGTTTAAGGTTCTACATTTTTACTGTTGTATATTATTCTACATTTTTACTATTGGATATTATTTTTTGTGTAAAAAGAGTGCTGATGGTTTATTTAGTCTCTTTTTCACGGCAATTGGAATGTTTGAGTTTTTATTACTCAAATATTGTTCTCATGAGCATTCTTGTATATGTCTCTTGGGTATTACTCCATGAGCAGAGTTACTGGATTATAGGATATTCGTTTTAACTTCTTTCATAATGTTAGGATGAATCAGACTTTCTGTTTCTTTTGAATCTGTTTTGGTAAATTGTATTTTTTCTAGGAATTTGTCCATTTTCAAGTTTCCAGATCTATTGGCATGAAGTTGTCCATAGTGTTCTCTTGTTACCTTTATCTGCCATTATCTGTCTTTATTGTTTTTTAAATTTTAATCAGGCCTAATTTGCATACAGGAAACCACACATATTTAAAGCGTCTAATTGGCTGAGGCTGGCAACCATGGGGATGTGCTTCTCACATCTTCTACTGCTAGGAGAGTGAGCGAATGAGGACACCAATGCTGGGCTCTGAATCCATCGCTGTGTTTGTGCCAAGGCCACAGTTTCCCAAGGCTGCTTCTTCCACCCAGGGACAAAGTGCAGTAGGGAACTGAGATAGGTCCATTCCTGCAAAAGGCAGCACTCTCCATCAGCCTTGCCAACCTTTCTTAGAGCTCCACTCTAGCCCATGACCTTCCTATCTTCCATCCTGCTTTCCTCAGGTTTCTCTCCCCTACACCTGGGTCGGTTCTGCCACTTGTCTGCGGGCTCTCCCAGCCTCCCCCAGATCCTTTCTCCAACTCCCTTGCAGTCTATTACCCCAGTAGATCTCTCATGATCTGGTCCTGTCATGGTATCTATCTGCTTCTGTGATGATATCTGCTTCTTGAGGACTCCACTTAACACCGACACAAGTACATTCTATGAAAGCATCACCACAATCGAGACAATGAGCACATCCATCAGGCATTGTTTCCCAAAGTCTCTTCTTGCCCTGTGTAATCCATCCTTTCTTCTGCCCCTGTCATCATGCAACAACGGATCTAATTTCTGCCACTATAGATTAATTTCCATCCACTGGTAGTTTATAGAAATGAAATCATACAATCTGTGCCCTTTTTAAAATATGGTTTTAAAAATTCAGCATACTTATTTTGAGATTCTTTTACATTGTTACATCTTTCAATCATTAATTCCTTTTTACTGCTCAGTGGCATTTTACTGTACAGATATACCACAACTCATTTATCCATTGTTATCCATTATCCAGTTGCTTATTATGAGATAATCTCTTGATGGAGATTAATGTTGTGTTCCATTTTCAATAATCATGATTAAAGTTGTGATAATGGAAACTAAACTAAAGTTAGTTAAAGTGAAACTAATAAAAGTTAAAGTAAAACTGAAGTTGCTAAGAAAATTTACGTATAAGTCTTTGTATAGTTTTTATTTTTCTTGGACAAATACCTAGAAGTGGAATGAATGGCTGGAGCATATGAGAGATGTATGTTTAAATTTTTAAGAAACTGAAAAACTTTTTTCTAAAGTGTTTTTAAATGATTTTTGTGCCTTTTCTCAAATAACTTTTGACTTTGTTGATTCTCAATACTATTTCTTTCTTTTTACTACAGATTTCTTTCTTATTTCATTGATTTCTTCTCTAATATTTACTATCTCCTAGCTTGATTTTCTGCCTTATTATTTGCTAATGTAAGAATTTAAGACCTGGAATTTATCTATCTCTAAGTGTGCTTTCATGGATTTCCATATGTAGTGTTTTCTGATTTCTAATTATTTTAAAACTTATGTTGTGATCTAGGTTTTGACCTATTAATTTTTGAGAAGCATGGTTGTATTTATGAACTGTACAGGAAAGGTTTATTTATCATTTTGTTCTGATATATATAGATCTCATATGTATATATCATATATATCTCATATATATCTCCTGTATATATCATATGATATATACATGATACCATATGATATGATACATGTATATGATATATATGTGTGTGTGTGTGTGTGTGTGTGTGTGTGTATGAAATTGCACTCTGGCCAAAGAACACAGCCTGTGTGATACTGATTCTTCAGAAAATTTTGTAGCTGGGCATGGTGACTAACGCCTGTAATCCCAACATGTTGGGAGGCCAAGGCGGGAGGATCCCTTAAGCTCCGGAGTTCAAGACCAACCTTGACAACATGGAGAAACCTCATCTCTACAAAAAATTACAAGAATTAGCCAGGCATGGTGACATGTGCCAGTAGTCCCAGCTAGTTAGGAGGCTGAGGTGGGAGGATCACTTGGCCTGAGAGGTCAAGACTGCAGTGAACCATGTTCATGACACTGCACTCCAGCCTGGGCAACAGAGCAAGCCATAAACCTGTCTCAAAACAATAAAAAAAAAGTTTTTACAATTTGAATTAGGACCAAGCACATGATCTATTTTGTTTTTTTTGAGTCAGGGTCTCGCTTTGTCATGCAGTCTAGAGTGCAGTGACATGAACACGGTTCACTGCAGCCCCGACCTCCCACACTCAAGCAATCCTCTCACCTCAGCCTTCTGAGTAGTTGGGATTACAGGCAAGCTCCGCCATGCCCAACTAATTTTTGTATTTTTTATAGAGGTGGGGTCTTGCCACATTGCCCAGGCTGGTCTCGAACTCCTGGGCTCAAGCGATCCTTCCTCCTTGGCCTCCCAAAGTGCTGGGATTACAGGTGTGAGACACTGTGCCAGTCTGATCTATATTGATAAATGTAACATATTTATATAAGAAGGAGATATATTCTCTGTTTTTCTTCATATCTACTAAATCAAGATTTTTTTTTAATGTTGGGTCTTTTTGATTTTTCTAATAATTTTATTGACCTATTGATAAATGAGAACTCTTTGTGTTCCTATTCATTTTTGCTCTACAAATTTCCAGACTATTTTATTCATGACATAGAACTTTCTCTTCTTGAGCGATAGATCTTGAGATTATACATGTCTTCCTAAAACATAATGATACACTAAAATTTTCATCAGCGTATAGTGCTCATCTCTCTTCCTATAAAGTTTCTATTTTAATGCCTCTTTCATCTGATACTAACAAGCCATGTCAGCTTCATTTTGGTTAGTATTTGACTGATTTATATTTTGCTTTATTTTGTTTTTGTTCATTCAAAATACCTGTGTTCTTATGCTTTAAGCAATATCTCTTGTTGATGATATAGAGCTGTATCCTTTTCTCAAAAATCATATCTGATAATCTTTGTCCTTAAAATGGTGAGTTTAGGACATTTACTACTATGGATATTGATCTATTTGTACTTGTTTCTTTTGTGTTACTTTTGCTTTGTAATTGTATGACTTTTTCTAAGCTGATACATTTTAAGGAATTGTTGAGGTTTTTTGCATTTATATTTATTTAATTTTATTTATTCCTGTCACTTGATTGAATGCATTCAGTGTAGATTTTACTCTTTCAGTGATTGCCCTCAAAATTTTATCATGCATATTCTCTTTAAAAATCTGAATAAACCTAAACATCTCTTATCCTTCCAAACAATAAAATATCTCTGGAATAATTTAATTTGCAAAACTCCCTTTCTATTTGCATGCTATTTAATTCTTTTTCCTTTTTCTTTTCTTTTTTCTTTTTTGAGATGGAGTCTTGCTGTGTTGCCCAGGCTGGAGTGTAGTGGAGTGATCTCGGCTCACTGCAAACTCCGCCTCCTGGGTTCACGCTATTCTCCTGCCTCAGCCTCCCGAGTAGCTGGGATAATTCTTTCTTCTTAGCTACACAAATTAGACTTCATTGTCTGCATTTTCCCCCATGGATATACAACATAATTATAATTTAATTTGTGTATCATTCTTTATTGCATCTCTGATGTTCTCCTTGAATTATTTTCCTATTTATGATCCTTTAGAAATTGTCTTATATGGTTCTTTTTGTGATAAACACCCACATTTTTAAATCTATAAAAGTCTTTGCCTCACCCTAATTCTTAAAGGATGTTTTTTCTCTGGATATTCAATTCTACATTGATTCTACTGTCATTTGACTTCCACAGATGTTGTAGAGGAATCTGATCTAATTTTAATTTCTTTATAGGTGATCTGTTACCCCCACTTTTAAGAGCTTCTGTCTTTGATGTTAAGTAGTTTCACTATGATGATTCTAACTGTGAATTTTTATTTTTATTGTTATTGTCCTATATCCTGCCTAGTGTATGTGTTTTCTAGATCCATACAGATTCTTTTTAAGCTTTGAAAATTTAGATCCATTATCAAATTAAATGTTGTTACATCTCCACTTTCTTTAATCTTTAATTTTGGGCTTTTCACTAGATATATTTTTTATTTTCTTATTCTAGCCCCTATATCTCTTAATGTCTCTCATTTTCTACCTCTTTATCACTCTATATTGCATTTTGGATAATTTCTCATGATATATATTTCAACTCATGTAGTCTTTCTTCAGCTATATGTACTATGTTATTAGGTTGATGGATGTAGATATTATTTCAACAATTATATTTTTATTTTATGAAACACCATTTTCCCTCAAACTTACATGATTATTCCTTGGCTATTTCTGCTTCATTGGTCAGTTTATCATATTCCTTATTTTTTTAAGCATGAAATACGCGGCTCTTCTGTATTCTGTACCTAGTTGTTTCAAATTACAGTACTTGATCATTTAAATATGGTATTTTGAACATTTGAGTGATTCTTTCTTATTGTGGCTTTTTTGTACATTTGGTGATATTTATTTTTATTTTTGTTTTAAGTTCTGGGATACATGTGCAGGATGTGCAGGTTTGTTGTATAGGTAAACGTGTTCCATGGTGGTTTGCTACACCTATCAACCCATCACCTAGGTATTAAGCCCAGCATGCATTAGCTATTTTTCCTAATGCTCTCCCTCCCCTCACCTACCCCACAAGATGCCCCAGTGTGTGTTGTTTCCCTCCCTGTGTCCATGTGTCCTCATTGTTCAGCTCCCACTTATAAGTGAGAACATGCAGTGTTTGGTTTTATGTTCCTGCATTAGTTTGCTGAGGATAATGACCTCCAGCTCTACCCATGTACATGCTAAGGACATTATCTCCTTCCTTTTTATGGCTGCATATTATTTCATGGTGCGTATGTACCACATTTTCTTTATCCAGTCTATCATTGACGGGCATTTTGGTTTATTCCATGTCTTTGCTATTGTGAATAGAGATGCAATGAATATACGTGTGCATGTATCTTTGTAATAGAATGATTTATATTCCTTTGGGTATATATCCAGTAATGGGATTGCTGGGTCAAATGGCATTTCTGGTTCTAGATCTTTGAGGAATCTTCACACTGTCTTCCACAATGGTTGAACTAATTTATATTCCCACCAACAGTGTAAAAGCATTCCTGTTTCTCCACAACTTTGCCAGCATCCGTTGTTGCTACACTTTTTGATAATTGCCATTCTGAATGGTAGGAGATGGTATCTCATTGTGGTTTTGATTTGCATTTCTCTAATGATTAGTGATGTTGAGCTTTTTTTCATATGTTTGTTGGCTGCATGAATGTCTTCTTTTGAGAAATGTCTATTCATGTCCTTTGTCAACATTTTATTTTTATTTATTTATTTATTTATTTATTTATTTATTGTAAATTTGTTTAAGTTCCTTGTAGATTCTGGGTACTAGACCTCTGCCAGATGGATTGATTGTAAAAATTTTCTCCCAACCTGTAGTTTGCATTTGGTGATATTTAATTGTGTATTAATACTTGATTTTAGTCATTGGGAGAGCTGAGTTTCTAAGTTGGGAATTGGAAAGAATTCCTCCCAAGAGAATTTTTTCCTGTCAAAAGAAGGGCTTCAAACCAACACCTGTCCCCAGGATACCCTTATGCATATTGCAGATGACCTAAAGACCAGTTTGCAGAGAGAAGAAATGCTGTGAGCATCCATCCTGGGGTAACCCTGCCCTTTCCAGGCACCCATTCCTGTCACTGGCCTACGGGCAGCTCCTTATTATCCTGGCATTAGCTGATGTAATTAGTTTTGTGTTTCTTATTTGTTTCATATTCAACAAATATGATATCCATGGGATATCCATGGAGACTTCTTTGGATAGTCACCTGTGAGAACACTGCTATACCAGAGAGAGAGAGAGACAGAGCGCGCGTGTGAGAGAGAGTGTGTGTGTTTTGAGGTTTTTGTTCCTGATGCGAAAGTGGAAGTTGAATACCATTATTACAGTCTAACTGCAGATTAATAAGTCATAACTAAATTTTAAAAATGAAATTGAAAGTAATAGAAAAAAATTAGTGTGGATTGCAGGTAGTAAGGGTTAGTGTCATTGTAAGAAAGTTTTGTTTAAATTTTATGTATGTATATGTTTGCATGGGTATGATAATTTAAAATATTTGATATATATTTGTGGTTACAGAAAGGTTTGAAAGCTATTGGTTCAGAAGTCTTCCTCTTTTGCCTTCCTTTTTTCACCTAATTAACTCTCTGCCATCTTTTAAATGTCAGCTCAAATGTTACTTGCTAAGGAAAGCCTTCATCATACTCAGATAGATTTGGTTCTATTGTCAATTGCTTTCAAGATTCATTTCCCTTTACTTTCAAGACTTCACCTCAGATTGTAAATGAAATTTCCCAGTGATATTGTTTGATTGATGTCTGTCTCCCACAGCAGACTGTGGGCTCCATGAAAATAGACTGTCCATAGATTTGTTCATTCTCGTATCCTCAGTGCCTAACACAATGGTTGAAGCATAGTAGGCACTTAATAAATATGTGTTAAATAAATGAATGTGTCTTCTCATGAAATCTTCCCGTGTGAACTCATTTTAGTGAAACCAGCAATATTGGAACACCCCATGGGGTGTGATGAGCAGACTGAGGGCATCTTGTTTGACTAGATGTGCAAGCTCTTCTGTGAATTAACTCTTTAAATCACAAAAGCACATTCCCAGTTTTCACAAAACTGGGACAGTGATTGAATACAGATGGAATAAAAAGGCTTCCCCTATTGAAACTCACAGCAGCTCAAAGTAAAATTTGACAATTCTTTTTTTTTTAGACAAAGTCTCTCTCTATCGTACAGGCTGGAGTGCAGTGGTGCGATCTCAGCTCACTGCAACCTCTGCCTCCCAGGTTCAAGCGATTCTCGTGCCTCAGCCTCCTGAGTAGCTGGGATTACGGCCATGTGCCACCATGACTGGCTATTTTTTTTTTTATTTTTTTTTTTTTAGTAGAGATGGGGTTTAACCATGTTGGCCAGGCTGGTCTTGAACTCCTAACTTCAAGTTATCTGCCTGCCTCGGCCTCCCAAAGTGCTGGGATTACAGGAGTGAGCCACTGCACCCAACCAAGAATTCTTTTAATAATGACCTCCAGTTTAGCCCTTCTGATAGTGTGAATGCCAGGTACACTAAATGGTAGAAATATGAACTGGGGTCTTTCCGAAAACTTTCTGCTACAACTTCTTGTGAAGGCAAGAGAAGGTTTTGCTGTAAAGAAGCAATAAGGCATACTCACTACACATCTTTTAGCAATTATTCTGCAATCATGAAAATTCTGAAGAATAAAAAATAACTTCAACACCTTTAACAAAGAATTCAGTGAAGATAAAAGTGTTTTGGAAAGTAGATTAAACATTGATATACTATAACTGTTACAGCAGGTAGCTAGTCAGGCATGAGCGGAGCAGGAGAGCCTCTGGCTCCCTAGGAATATAGGCAACCATCAGGTGATGGCCAAGCAGTTATTACACAGTTTCTCTAAAATAATAATTGGTCACCGCTGGTGCCAGGGAAAGGCAGTCTCCCAATAGAAAAACCTGAAACAAGTGATTAATAGCTTCCTGATAAGATCTCAGGAGTTGGGTGAGTGGGCTCAAGCATGCGCATTAAGAGGTAAAGTGATGGAGTTGAACTGTTCCTTCTAGGAACATTCAGCTGGTAAGGGAAGAATGCCTCAAGTGAGTATCCATACAACTCCAGTAAACACACTGTGCATAGGGCCCCTCCCAAGTGCTAGCAGGCCACTGTGCATGCAGACAGCCCACCCCAAGGGAAGAATCAGGGGAGAAAAGAAACAAGACCCCAGAAATATGCCAACATATAAAACCTCAAGTTAAAGGTCAAACTGTGCACTTGATCTCCCAAGCCACCTGCTTGGCCCTCTTTCAAGTGTACTTAATTTCTTTCATTCCTGCCCTAAAACGTCTTAATAAACCTTCACTCCTGCCCTAAAACTTGTCTTGGTCCGTCACTCTGCCTTATGACCCCTCGGTTGAATTCTTTCTTCTGAGGAGGCAAGAATTGGGGTTGATGCAGACCTCTATGGATTCACCACCGCTAACATAACTATATTCATTTCCATCATGTTTTTATGACAAGTAAAAACTATATGATGATGATGATGAAGTTCCTAATAATGGGGTTTTGTTATGTAAATAATGAAAAAATCACTGATGGCAGCTGATGAGATTATTTGTGGCCATTTTTTGGTCTTCATTTTCATAGACTTTAGAGAATATATTTTCAAGATATTCTCAAGGTGACCTTTCCTCGGTAGAGCATACCTTACATGCCATTAAATATACACACAAACTGGGTACGAATCCTTCCATCTGTTTAGGAATTTTTGTGTAGAGTTCTCCTGTCTATGTACATTTCCTGGACTCTACTTAGCCTATTGACAAAGATGCTCTATGCTATGTGATTAAAAGCATTTATATTAGATGATACTGCTTTAATTTCTGTTACATATAGTGGAGCAAAGTCCATATTAAGTCCTTTCCTTGTGCCATTATAAATGTTTAATTTGGTTCAGGACAGGAAGACTATTGAAGTTATATCCAAACAAAGCACATGATGTATTACAAGGGAAGTCCGAAGTGATCAGGATGCCACCTTGGTCATTAAAACAAAAATGCTAGTTACATTATATATTCAGATGGCTTTGCAAGGGTTTTGTGTTCTTGCTCCACTTAACAGAACTAAAACTAGAAATTATAGACACTCGTTGATACTCATACTCAAAGGAAAGAACTTGTCCTCATTGTAAAACAGTGGCAAATAAGTTAACATTTATCTATTTTAAGTTGAGGTAAAAGATTTAAAGTATATGTCTTATGCTTTCTAATGTAACTAGCAGTTTCACTCTTGCTGGAGTGCAATGATGTGACCTTGGCTCACTGCAACCTCCACCTCCCAGGTTCAAGCAATTCTTGTGCCTCAGCCTTCCGAGTAGCTGGTATTACAGGTGTGCACCACCACACTCAGCCAATTTTTGTATTTTTAGTAGAGACAAGGTTTCGTCATGTTGGCCAGGCTGGTCTGAAACTCCTGACCTCAAGTGATCTACCTGCCTCAGCCTCCTAAAGTGCTGGGATTACAGGCATGAGCCACCGTGGCATAAAATTTTACTTTGAATTCCCTAGAATATTTTGGGCCCATACCGGATTTGGCAACAATTTATTTTAGCAACTCATCTTTATCTACTTATTACAAAGCATTACATTTATTTTTCTTAGAAATAATAACTCCCTTGTGCACTCATATTTTATCAGTATAAACACCTTTCAATTAAATTATATAGTTACACTAAAAGTACATTCAACATGAACAGGTTTGGTACGATATGCTAATGAATCTTGGTTTATGTGCAACTCAAATAGTGAGAGTGGAAGAACATGGACATGCTTGAGAGTAAACACTAGCCTTCTGCATGTGTGGACATCAGTCAGCATGTTTTGTTGAGCAGATTGGAGTAAGTCAGTTAAAATGAGGGGCATAGGGACTGGGGGTGAGGCAAAAGTGATGGCAATGATGATTTATTGAAGTTTCCTTAAAAGAGCTTTACTCTATCTACAAATACGAATTATTCTCAGTGTTGGTGTACTCTTCTACCGGCGTGCTCCCTCCATGTCCTCTCAATGTCCAGCAGCTTGTCTTCTTCCACTGATGTGTTCCCCTCGCTCTCCAGCAGCTTCTGTCTCTGCCTTGCGAGGGTCTTGGCTTTTTATAGGCCCAAAATGAGGGCATGGTTGGCCAGGGTGGTCTTGGAAAATGCAACATTTGGGCACAAAGGCAGAAGCACCTGTCCTCACCTAGATCTGGGGGGTCTATGGGGTTAGGGCCCTAGCCAGGGACCTGCCTTAGTCTACCCAGCATTTCCCTGCCCACCGCCTGTATCACCTTCAAGAGGTAGAGGTTCCGTTTTATTTTAATAACCACCACAATTTATTTAACCATTCTTTGATCCACATGTAGAATATTCATGCTAAGCACTCTGCGTGCATGATCCTATCTAATCCTAAACAAACTCTTCACAGAGGTATTATTACTGGATTATACTTATGAGGAAACTGAGATTCACTTTGTAAAGCTTCGAAGTAAAAGAAGCTTGAAAGTCATTGCTGTTGTCAATGCTGCACATCTCCAGACTGGCAGCCTTTGGCTTTATGCTGCTAAATATAGCAGTTTCCTTTTTTAAAAATAAACACTTTTTTTTTTTCTTTGAGATGGAGTTTCGCTCTTGTTGCCCAGGCTGCAGTGCGACGGCATGATCTTAGCTCACTGCAACCTCTGCCTCCCGGGTTCAAGTGATTCTCTTTTTTCGGCCTTCTGAGTAACTGGGATTACAGGCATGTGCCACCACACCTGGCTAATTTTGTATTTTTACTAGAGACGGGGTTTCACCATATTGGCCAGGCTGGTCTCGAACTGCTTACCTCAGGTGATCCAGTGGCTGCGGCCTCCCAGAGTGCTGAGATAACTGGCGTGAGCCACCATGCCCGGCCGGTTTCCTTTTTGTAATGGGCGGCTGTTCTGTGCTAGGCCTTTAAATGTAGTTGACGTGGAGTCATCACAAGAAGCCTATGAAGTACTATTTATTCAACTATATGGAAGCACAAAGAGTCAGATTTAAATCCAGGTCTATAGTCTCAAAGTCAGTGATTATCCCACCCTATTATATAACAGGTGCATTTGCATATGGCACCTGACTGCTACAATTCACTAGCACATGAGTACACATAAGGTCACATGTAATAGATAACCAGTCCCATAGGATCTGAGTCCCCCTTCACCGGCTCATCCATGAATTCTAGCTCCTTACAATGTCTTTCACTTCAGAGTCATCTTGAAAAGCCACAGACTGGTCCAAGTCACACTGTTCTTATAGTCACCATTGGCTTTTGGCAAGTTGAGCCCAAGATCTGTGATACCAGCACCCCCCTTTACAAACCTGGGCACTATGACACAGCTGTCCTTGCAGAACCAGCAGTTCCTGGACTGACGGGGGTCCCCGATGATTCTTCCAGGCACCGAATCTCACACACCTGTGTTGGCCAAACAGCCTGAAAGGGAAGATGATAACAGCACCCACACATTTCAAGTTTTCCCAGGGCCAAAATACTATAGAGTTTATGAGCTATCTATCTTAGTCAATTCAGGCTTCTGTACCAAAGTGTAGACTGGGTGATTTACAAATAACATAAATTTTCTTTTCACAGTTCTGGAGACTGGAAGTCCAAGGTGAGACTGCCAGCACAGTCAGGTTCTGCTGAGGGTCTTCTTCTGAGCTGCAGGCTGCCAACTTCCCTTTTGATCCTCACATGGCAGAAAGTGGGTGAAAGAGCTCTTGGGAGTCTCTTTGATAAGGACACTAATCCCACCCATTAGGGCTCTACCCTTATGACCTAATCTTTCAACAACTACCACATTCTGAAACCATCACATTAAGGGTTAGAATCCCAACATGTGAATTCTGGGGAGACACAAATATTCAGTCCATTGCAGTATCTTTGTGTTTTAAGTTCGTGTGGAGTCTTTCTATTACAAGTGTGTCCATCTCAGTCACAAAGCTCTACAGAGACCCACCACTCCCCTCTGCTCCCAGGTCCTGTGGTGAGGTCTGTTTCCTCATGCTGGGATCTTTCTGATTTATGGTGACATGTCTCTCAGCTGCCCCACTTTTCTTCACTCCACCTGGAGTCACTGCACAGATGACATGTCAGTGTATGTCTGAGGCCCAATCACGGACATAGTGCTTTGTTTCTCAGGGAGCTCTCCAACATTATAAAAACCAGTAGCCACAGAGAAATGCTTAATGGTGGGGCATTGCCTCCCTCACACACTAGCCACTCCCCTTCTACAGTCCAGCCCATTCACCACTTTGTAGTAACAAGGATCTCATTGAGGGTACATTAGTGTCTTTTGCTGCTGATCAACTTTTTTAAAAATAAAAAAAAGTCTCATTTCAGAAAACATGCTGAATTAGGAAGAAGCGGAAAGAAGTGCAATGGATAAGCAAATCACAATCCTCAGGGCTCAACAAGGCATTCTTTCATTGATCACTAATCACTCTGGGGCTCGCCTGACTCTAGTGCTCAACATAGCTCCCTAGTCTTGAAGTTCTTCAACCACAGTCAAAGCTGTTTGACCTGCACATGACAAGCAGATTGATTTCTGGATCCTTATATCGTATAAAACATCACTGTCCCTTGCGGCTGGGTTCACTGTCACCCCATGCCTTTTGGAACTGTACTTTTCCCATGAGAAACACCAGCCTCGAGTTCTTCATAGCAAGAGTCTTACCTTGATTTTTTTTCTTCCTCCCTTTTTGGTTGCAGAAGCCCTGAGTCTCAGCCTCAATAGCATGTTGCCTTGTTATGGGGTGATATACTTTGTTACTGCTGCTACACTTCATCACATGGTCTGAATGCCTGGACCACAATCTATGAGCTGCCCTCCCTGCTCTGGAAGGCAACCATCTCTTGGTGGAGAGGAACACTCTCCTACTGACTACCTGCTAATGTTAGGCTTTGATCCAGGGCCTACAGTGCCCGCATACCTGTACCTGTACTCCCTCTCTTCACCTGTCTTAATACCTGTATTTACTCTACTAACCAATCTTACTAGAGTTAACTTTCCAGATTCTAGTCTCTTCTGTACCAACCTGCCCACTGCCACCCGAACTCTATGTACTCTGGGAAAAAAAAGAAATCAATTGGGTTGAATTTCTCAAACCCAATCCCTCAGCTCCACTCCATACTTATAACATCCAGACATAGAAGCCCTTAGCAAATATAGCATATTCTGACTTATATTGTCCTTTCTTTTATGGCAAGTATTTTATATACATGTAATTATTTGATTATAGACATACGCTAATATTTTTCTCTACATTTAAATTATAAGCTCCTGGCTGGGCACAGTGGCTCACACCTATAATCCCAATACTTTGGGAGGCCAAGGTGAGCAGATCACTTCAGCTCAGGAGTTCAATACCAGCCTGACCAACATGGTGAAACTCTGTCTTTACTAAAACTACAAAAATTAGCTGGGCATGGCATGCACACAAGAATCACTTGAGCCTGAGAGGCGGGAGGCTGCAGTAAGGTGAGACTGCACCATTGCATTCCAGCCTCCGCGATAGAGCGAGACTCTGACTCAAAAAATAAAAAATAAAAAATTATGAGCTCCTTAGAGGCAAACATATACTTAGCACAGTCCCTTATTAAAAGTAGTTGTGCAGAGAAGTATGCTAAATTGAATTTAATCGCTTATGAGATTAACTTCTGTACCTGCATTCTGTAGTGTAATTTCTCAGCTTACTGCCTCTTTCATCTTTTCACAAATATTTACTGAGGGCCTGTTACATTCTGGTAATCTTCCAGGGGTTAACTTTTCAAAGTCAAAGAGACTGGGCGTGGTGGCTCATGCCTGTAACCCCAGCACTTTGGAGGCTGGGGCAAGTGGATTGCTTGAGCTCAGGAGTTCGAGACCAGCCTGGGCAATATGGTGAAACCCTGTCTCTACCCAAAATACAATTAATTACTCAGGTGTGGTGGCACACACTGGTGGTCCCAGCTACTCTGGAGGCTGAGGTTGGAGAATTGCTTGAGCCAGGAGAAGGGGGTTGCAGTGAGCCAAGATGGCACCACTGCACACCAGCCTGAGTGACAGGAGGGAAACCCTGTCTCAAAAAAAAAAAAAAAAAAAAAAAAGAGTCAGTAGAACAGATTCCTTCACAGATACTATATTGCAAGGGAGTTCAACAATAACTAAATTAAAAAATATAAATGTCATGAGGGTAAAAAAGTGGGGGAAATGAATGGAGAAAGATGAATTGTGGTGTTTACATGAAGCAGCACTTGAACATTTTCCCTCTTTTATAGGATAAGCTTCTGGAGGTCTCCATTTTGTTTGCTATTCCTTTTATTTCATTTTAAATGTTTGAACAGCATAGGCTACTAATGGACTTTAGGCTTTTAGCAAATACTTTTTGAAATTGTTTTTTATTTTATTTTTTATTATTATACTTTAAGTTCTAGGGTACATGTGCATAACGTGCGGTTTGTTAAGCATATGTATACTTGTGCTATGTTGTTAAAGGCAACCCATCAACTCGGCCAGCACCCATCAACTCGCCATTTACATCAGGTATAACTCCCACGTAACCCTCACCCTCCCTCCCCATGATAGGCCCCAGTGTGTGATGTTCCTTCCCGAGTCCAAATGATTCATTGTTCAGTTCCTACCTAAGTGAGTGAGAACACATGTGTTTGGTTTCTGTTCTTGTGATAGTTTGCTAAGAATGATGGTTTAGCGCATCCATGTCCCTCAGCGACAACAAACTCATCCCTTTATGGCCGTACAGCACCTTACGGGTGCATATGTGCCATTACTTTCTTATCCAGTCTGTTACTGATGGACATTTGGGTTTATGGCTGTAGCAGCCGCAATAAACATACGCAGTATGTGTCTTTATAGCAGCATGATTTATAATCTCTTGGTATATCCTCAGTAATGGATGGTTAACATATGGTACTTCTAGTTCCAGATCCTTGAGGAATTCGCTACTGTTTTATAATGGTTGAACTAGTTTACAATCCCACCAACAGTGTAAAAGTGTTCTTATTTCTCACATCCTCTCCAGCACCTGCTAAGTTTCGATTCTTAATGATCATTCAAACCGCGAGATGGTATCCACAGGCTTTGATTTGCATTTCTCTGGATGGCCAGTGATGATGAGCATTTTTCATGTCTGTTGGCTGTCTGAATGTCTTCTTTTGAGACATGTCTGTTCATATCCTTTGCCCACTTTTTGATGGGGTTGTTTGTTTTTTTCTTGTAAATTTGTTTGAGTTCTTTGTAGGTTCTGGATATTAGCCCTTTGTCAGATGAGTAGATTGCAAACATTTTCTCCCATTCTGTAGGTTTCCTGTTCACTCTGATGGTAGTTTCTTTTGCTGTGCAGAATATCTTTAGTTTAATGAGATCCCATTTGTCAATTTTGGCTTTTGCTGCTGTTGCTTTTGGTGTTTTAGACATGAAGTATTTGCCCATGCCTATGTCCTGAATGGTACTTGCTAGGTTTTCCTCTAGGGTTTTTATGGTATTAGGTCTAACATTTAAGTCTCTAATCCATCTTGAATTAATTTTCGTATAAGGAGTAAGGAAAGGATCCAGTTTCAGCTTTCTACTTATGGCTAGCCAATTTTCCCAGCACCATTTATTAAATAGGGAATCCTTTCCCTTGAAATTGTTATGTAAATATATCAGACTTTTAAAAACCTCCCACTTCTTAATTTTTATCCTTTACACATTAAAAATGGAAAAAATAAAACAAAACAAATGGATTTTAGTAGATACAGTATATTATCAAATTAGTTTTCTTTTTAACAGCCCTCTGGCTTCAACATTTTCATGAACATCATTTATTTAACAGACAAGACCTATAATCCTTTCTAGTTTCAACAGCAGTTTCTGATTGACAGTAGCAAACTGTATTCACTTATTATTTTTCCCAAACCCAAACCCCACTGCCCTGATGCTTAGCTGGCTGACATCCCTGAAAATCTTTGGTGATAATCACTAGAAGAATTAGCAGAAACAGGGAGGCTCTTTGGAGCTACCTTGTGTGCTAACCTGGCGCAGGCACTAGGACCGCCCAGGAGCCGATAGGCAGCCACGCTTCACAGCCCGTCAGAGGGACTGAGCCGCCTTTGCTGTTACACAGGAAGAGAGCAGGCAGCATCAGTATCGGCTCAGCATCCTTCCCCTTTCTGTTCGATTAGAAGGTATTTACTTGCTATTTATCACTCAGACTTTGAATACTGTCATGTGCCTTTAGTGTTCCCTTAAAATGATGCTCTGAAATGCCGTCCAGCACCTATTGGGTTACTATATTATTTTATGTTAATTTCCACAGCTGATCGAAGCAACAGTGCCATAAAGAAATGGGCTAGATATTTCCAGAGGCTGCAATCTGGAGGCATTTGGAGATGTGAGTACGTTGGTCACAGATCTCTAATGTGTTAGCTGTATTAGTCGTGTCTCTTGACCTTCCTCTTCTTCGTTGAAAGAGCCAATGTGAGATGCCATCTGCATGAAAAATCATTCATAAAGCAAATGCAATTAGATGGTGACAGAAACCACTAATGATGGGCCTGAAACTCTACTTTGGAGTGGCTGTGGTTTCCTCTTCCAGCCTGTGGGTTTGCAAGAGAAGCTGGGTTTGCAACTGAGTTTGGATGGGAAAGAGATTATGCTCAGGGCTGCAGACTGCATGCTTGGATTCTGCTTTCTGTTTTCAAAGCTCAAAGACTGTCCTTTCTAATCATTGCCATGGTGCAGTGTAGGAGTCCTTTTATGCTTTCTTTATTTCTGCAAATACTCCTATCATAGATGTGGACTGCCAGAAAACTATTAAGCCATTTGGTGCCTCATAGTGTAAAGCCACTGAAGAGAAATCTAGTTTGCTTTTTCTTAACAATATACCATACACTTTTTCCTGACTCAATACCACAGCTAGTAGATGGCACACAGCAACATTAAAAAACAATGCTAATCTAAGATTCTTTTTTCCTTTTCAAAAATAATCTTGATTAGGCGTGATAAGGGAGTAGTTTGCTGTTAGAAAACCCAATGATTATGATTTTATGGCAGAAATGGAAAATTCTTTTTGAGTATTTTACAAATCAATTGAAGGTGCTTTTTAAGAGCCTTGGCGCCAATTTTATGCATTCAAGACTCTTTTAAAACTTTAAAGCGTTCCCAAACTGTTAGATGTGGTTTTGACCACAGTAATAAGTTTAAATTTATATATATTATGCCAAAATGTAATAGGTAAATGTATTCATAAATGAACAAAATATTAAGTTCTGCTAGTGGTCAGTTCATGAAAAATTGTAAGATAAACAGTACCCTCAAAATTTATTTCAGGAAAGAAAATATTTAACTAAGACACAATGCAAGGCATCAACATGAAAAGTGTGGCTTGAATGACAAGCATTTGTTAAAGAATTTTTAAAATACTTTTAATGGTTCAAAAAGGTATATGTTTAAGTTTCTTATATTTAATATATTGAAACACCCTAAATGTGATTTCAAAATGCTTAGGTATCAAATTTTTGAAAATGTGCCTATAGTTCCCTTAAAACTCTTTATTTGGTAAACAAAAGAGGGGCAGAGGATATGAGGGAGAAAGAGACTAAGTTTTGCTTTACTGGTTTTTTATATTTTGAATATTCTGATATAATATTTACTATATAAGTATGATACCTATACTTTTTAAATGTAAGTAAAATTACAAATGATTGTAATCATTAATTTGCAATATCTTTAGCAAATGAAAAGAAATATATTAAAAAACATGTTTATATTGCTATATAACATTTCTTAGGCAGAGAAAGTCATTTTTTCTAGACAATGACTTGCTTCTGAAGGAAGTTAGGGTAATTAGATTTGGGGCAGTAATAAACTTTCCTTAGTTTCTGAGGCAAAGTAATTTTTTAAACTTATTTTTGCATTGGTGCACCTACAATTTATTTTCGAGTTTGTGTATATTACATATCTTCATAAACTTTGTGTTACTAAAGTTTTCTCCTTTCTCTTTTAAAAATACTTCCTATATTCCAAGTCTGTGAAGATGACTCAATTTTTCAAATTAAAACTTAGTTTTGAAAATTTTTACCCATCATATAATGATTTGCAGCCTTAAACTTTGGTTTCATGTCTATAAAGATTCATTGAATTCAATGATGATAGGGGAAAAATCCCAAGAATGTATGTTTTTATTCAGAATTTGACAGACACACTTTTCAGAACATGAATTTTGAACTTTATTCCTGAATTTAGGTCCTAAAATTAAGTCCACTGGCTTGACCTAATCAAATGAACACAGTTGGCACAGTACTTAGCAGAAGTTCAGAATTACTAGCAAACAAATGGGACTTAAGCTAAGAAATAAAATGTAAAGGCTAAAACAAATTTGTTAGAATGTGAAAGTATTCTTTCACTGACACTCGTTGACAACTTGTCAATGAGTTTGATGCCTGAGGATATCCCAAGGCCTTGAAAAGTCGTGCAGCCCAAGAGATTCAGGTGGATATCAATATTATATAGATTTACTGGCTAGTGTTAAGGTAGACATTTCTAACAGATGGATTTTAACATGCATATTTTTAGCTAAAAGAGTTCCAATAAATAGTAAATCTCATTCCACCGATTTCACCAACAGCAGTCCTTTTCCATCCGCAAAGACAGACAATATTCCCTAACAGAAACTCTTTCATGAATAGAATACTTAGAAAGACATTTCTAAAAGACAGCTTTTACATTATTTCTACATAGGAAAATATAGCATTTACAGTACTAAGCCATCCAGAAGAAGCTAACATAAAGGAAGAAGTTATCAGTAAAATTATTCTGGTATTGCAGTTTGCTTAAAAAAAGTTTTTTTCTGAGCATCTGTATAAGCAGGAAAACATATCTCCTAGTAGAAACCACAGAAAAATGCAATAAGGCATCCAGGGACAAATGGTAGGCCAGTGGGAGACAGTGTTTACTGAATGGATGAAAAAAAGAAATGTAGAAGAATAACAAACGATCCTTTTTTATTTGTCATGAAAGATAATTGCAGTTCTAATATGAGTTTTTAAGAATCTGTTGGCCACATACATACACATGCCACAATAAATAGGAATTACATGTAACTTGAGATTTTCCCATTATGATTTCCCCTTAAATAAAAGACTTAAAGGAAAGAAAATGAGAGTATATGAGTGATGTGTCATCTCCACATCAGTTATAGTTGTCTGAGCTGGGAGGCACAAATAATGTATTTTGTTGGAGTTTGGCAAAAGGCAAAGTTATTATCCATATAGTTTTGGAAGAAGTTTTTCTCCAGAGCAAAGGTTTTGTTGTTTCCAGAACTGGATATTACTTATAAAGAAATAAGTTTGGGGATATAGCAGAAAGCTTTTAAATATGTGAGACTCAGTTTTTGAGTGTAAAGGACATATATGCAATGTGTTGATGCATTTGTTGATATGCAAGTTTATCCAAAACATTGCTTTAACTCGTCCCTCCTGGTTGACACAACTGTAACTGATGTGAACATGGGAGACGATTAATATAACTTCACTCCTGTTCCCTTAAATATATTATTTGATAGGGAGGAGGTTAACACTAAGGAAGCTTGTCGATAAATATCAATCATGATTTCACAGATGTTTAAATTGCAAATAAGATTTGCTCTTTCACATAATAGTGATCATTGGAGTTTGCATGTTGCAATCAGTGTAAGGTTTTTTGGACACAGCATTTAATGTCTTTGGATTATTTTTCATTAATACGTATTAATGATCTCTTGCTATATCGCAAGTATGGGAGTTGGAGCAGTAAACAAGTTATGTCCCCCTTTGCACAGTTTCCATCATTTCATGAAGGACTAGAGGCAAAAAGCAAGCAATTAAATATTATTAACCAAAGGCATTGTTACTAAAATTATGTTGTTATTATTGCTATAATTTATTACCAATTAAATAAACCAGAATTTATCTGATAAGTGCTAACTGGAAAATTAAAAGACAATACTGTGATAATGAATGACTTCGTGGCATTTTCAGTTAGGGTTGTTTGGAAGACTTCCTGAAAAAGTGATGTATCATCAGGGATCCAGGTGAAAAAGTTAACCAGATAATGAGAGGCACGATGCTATGACAGCAAGAGTATGGATATAGAAGCAAACCTGCTGCAGTTTAATTTCATTCTATGTCATTCTTAAACCTTGAAATCTTGAGCAATTTACCCTTGGAGCCCGTTTGATAAAATGTTACAGAATTTTGACAAGAGGAAAAATGAGATGATATACATTGAGTGTCCGTGACACTATGGAAGAATTTAATTTCCATGATGACTTACGAAGTGCTGAGACTTTATGAACTAACTCCTTCAAATACTTCATCCAATAAACAAATATTTGACTGTTTTACCACTCCTGTGCCCCTTTCTTTAAATTTTTTGGGTGAATTCTATCACAGAGTTGAGGGAGAAAAGACTGGCACTTCCACAGACAACAGAAAAAGAAAGCATTGTTCCTGAATCTTCTAAAGAGAAAGCCTCAACTAGGATCTTTGTTAGATGCAGATGTTATTAATTTTGCTCATCTCCCCAGAAACCACCAACACACTGGTGGATGGGTGTTAATTATGGTGCTGTTCCTCTCAGGCAATACTGGAGTGAGATGACTACATCCACAGAGGTTAGACATAGCCTCTGGCAGGACTGTGCTTACTGGGCTCAGCCCATCACATCCGCCTTCTTGAGAAGCTGAGTGAGATGCACATGGCATTTCATTGTGCACAGCACAGTTTTCAGCTCAAGTAGAAGAGGCAATTGATAAAAATAAGTAGTTCTTTGATAAATTTATGGATAAAGAAGGTAGTTCATTGACACTTGGAAAATTCACATCTAAAGATGCTTGGGGTTTTGTCATCTCATAGGCATGCAGCCATGAAATACATACCTGCACACAAACATGCACATGTATTCCCCCAAGCAACAGCTATACATTTTTTTAAAGTAGAAAATTGCTATGTTATGATTTTAAATATTTTCCTTCTATTGTTCTTGACACTACAGTTATGGATGGATAGGATCAAAATGGTTCAACAATGTTTTTCCCCCAGTTATTTCAAAGGAAAACCTTCCTCCTAGAGTCTATCAGCTGGCTGTATTTGAAGGTACTTTATCAAACAAAAGTCAAAACAGAAAACTAAACTAAATTTTTTAAAAGTGGAAAAGTCTGGCAAAGAAAAAAGGCATGGTTGGGGGAAAATGTCTGTGATGGGTTTGGACTTGATTGGGACAACTTTCCAGTCTTGTAAAAGAAAATGGAATTCCCCTGAGTGGCAGCCACAGACAAATTGACGTGTTCAGACTAAAATGTGTCCTTGTTCAGAACCAGGAAGGAGCAAAGCCTCTTGCTGGGGATTAAAGAAGCAGTGGGAGAGAGTTAGGCCAGTAAGTAAAATTCAAGTTTATGAGACTTTGTGCTGCTACTTGTCTAAAATCTACCTGCTAATCTGAGGTGCCCCACCGGCACGTTATTAGAGACGTAACTTGATCTACTTGGGTCCTATTCTTTATTGCTTTGTATTGGGATTGGATTTTATGATAATCAACAATCTCAGGTATTTTGTCATTTTCTTCAAAAATTTATCTATTATTCAACTATTATGCTTGGAACAACTCTGGAACTTATGTTTATTGCAAATACAACATTACAAATCTGGAAGGAATAAGTCAGTACAGGAGGTCTACTAATGCCACATATAATATAATCCTGATTATAAGTAGTAATATTGACTGTAAATAATAAAAAATTTTATCGATTATGTAATTCTGAGAGAAACAATAGATAGAGAATTAGATAGATAGAGAGATAGATAGATAGATAGATAGATAGATCAGTAGATAAACAGACAGATAAAGTCCCTAGTAACACATCAGCTTTTAAAGACAATCTTCAAGGTATGCATCTAGTAGTTTGCATAATTCTTTCTATCCCACATTTTAATTCAGACAATTGAGTATTTATTTAAAACACCAAATTATTTACAACTTTGTTTTAATTATGATAGCTATGATTCCTTTCAGTGTCACTACCAATTAATCTACCAGTAAATGTCATAAAGCAATAAGGGCAACAGGTCATGAAATATAAATATATTTGTTCATATAAATATTTATTTGCAAAGATGAGACTGTAATCCAACTGTTGGATGGCACCAGAACCATGGCATAGTGGCCAAAATCTGTACTCTTTAGGGAACATATTTTATAAATTCACACTTGATTTTTCAAATGTGATTTTAGTGATGAGGAGTATCATGTGTGGAAATGTGGGGAATTTTTATTTACATCAAAAGTTGAATGTCAAAATAGAGGTAAAACTGGCTGAGTCTCACAAAAATACTGATGAAGCAGGAAAACTTTAAAATATTTTAGAAGCATCCAAAAATTCAACCAGGTCAAGAAAGACATGACTTAGCAACCGCATGTATATAAAATTACTTAGTAGTTTGAATTCTCAGTAAACTCAGTGTGTGTGGACAATATGATGTGGCTGCTAGAAAAGTTAATGCATGCTTAGGCTACATTAAAGGGAGCAAAGTATCTAGAACATGAGAGATGACAGCCCAATATGTATTACTGGCTGGGTGCCGTGGCTCATGCCTGTAATCCCAGCACTTTGGGAGGCTTAGGTGGGTGGATAACTTGAGATAAGGAGTTCAAGACCAGCCTGGCCAAGATGGTGAAACCCCATCCCTAATAAAAGTACAAAAATTAGTCAGGTGTGGTGGTGTGCTCCTGAGGTGGGAGAATTGCTTGAACTTGGGAGACGAAGGTTGCAGTGAGCCGAGATCACATGCATTCTAGCCTGGGTAACAGAATAAGACCCTGTGTCAAAAACAAACGAACAAACAAAAACCTACTGTACTACTGTATTACTCAGTGATTCTGTGTCTGGTTCTGGGCTTCTCACATTAGGAGGGCTCTAGATTCATTAAAAACCATATCAAGGAGATTTTTAAGAGGAAGGAGAAGTTTCAAACTTTTTCAAAGGATGAACAGAGGATATTTTGTTTCATGAACAGAATGGTTAAGAGTAACCTTGATTCTTACTTATGATCTGTCGTTAACGATTTGAACGGCTATTACATGAAAGAGGAATGAGACTTGTACTTCAGGGCACAGTAAGAGAACTTTTCTAGACCAATAGTGTAATCTCAGTGAGAGCTCAGTGGACCTCGTTAGGGATGGTGACTCCTGTGGCAGAGAGGTATGTTTCATGGCAATGTGGTGTAGAAGGAAGAACGTGGTTTGAGGAATCAGATCTGTAGGCACCTCTTAAGGGTGCCACTTACGACTTATCTCTGTGATCTATACTTCTTTAAAAGAAAAATGGGAAGATTGCCTTTCAAGGTTACCAGAATGATTACATGAGATAATATATGTAAAGCACTGAAAACAATAGGTATCCAGTAAACGTTAGTTCTTTTTTTTCTTCCTTCTGTCTCTGGTGGTGATCAACCTTTGAGAACCATTTTAGGGTGAGTTTACTAAGGATTCAAGTTTCCAAACAGTGACTGAACTACATGACTTTAATGTACCTTACTTACCTCATTGAAATTCCATGTAAAAATACAATACTGGATTTCTTTATAGGAGTTGTGTATGTTCTTTAAAAGGTAATATTTGTAGCCTGTATTAGTGCATTCTTATGCTGCTATAAAGAACTGCCCGAGACTGGGTAATTTATAAAGGAAAGAGGTTTAATTGCCTCACAGTTCAGCATGGCAGGGGAGGCCTCAGGAAACGTCCAATCATGGCAGAGGGCACCTCTTCACAGGGTGACGGGAGGGAGAATGAGCCTAGTGAAGGGGGAAGCCCCTTATAAAACTATCAGATGTGGTGAGAACTAACTCACTATCACGAGAATAGGATGAGGGAAACCACCCCCATGATTAAATTATCTCCACCTGGTCTCTCCTACAACATGTGGGGATGATGGGAATTACAATTCAAGATGAGATTTGGGTGGGGACACAGCCAAATCATATCATAGTCTATGCAATGTGTTCATAAACACTAGCTTACAGAAAATTTAAAGAATTCTTTGGAATCTAACTTGTTATGGAAATAATTGGTGAACCTGCTGCATAATAAAGTGAAAGAAGACAGCTTCAATATATTGATACCTCATGACAGCTCATCTATGAGACCTGCAGATGTCCTGAAAGTTAGAGTGGAACTAATTTAAAACATTTCACTTTACATGAAACAGCCTGTATTTTCATAAGCAAGGTCCAATATACTACAAATCTACTTTTTAAAGTTAAGTTGAATAATAATTCAAGTAAGAAAGACTCTAGGCCCACTCTTTCCCCCAAGTTCCTCAATAGCCTATTGTATTTTTAAATAAAAACTCAAGTATCATAAATCTGACGGTTGCAAAGTATATTTAGTATTCCAGTTTAAATTATCTAGGTGATACTGTCATTAAACTGGTGACCACAACATTAAGAAAAAGTGGTTGGCCGAAGAGAATTTCTAACACATCTCACACTGAAGTATGATATCATTTTTGCTTGTTTTCAGGTTTCCAAAAGATTCATGATGTTTAGCAGTAAGATTTTCCCCACAGTCTGCCTTTTAAACTAGCCTGCGTTATGAACATCTATCACACAGACTACACCACTGTTCTTGCTGTTCGCTAACATTCAGCAGAGTTTATTTCAAATTGTTTCACAAAAAAAAACCCTGTTAGGAAGTGGATTTCTAATTTCACACATGATTAAAAGTAAACACACAAAAAGGCCTTTTAACCCATATTTTGAAGGGCACATAGATTTAATTCTACAGTAATAATACTTGAGGAAACATTGTTTTAGATTCTTGTAAAATATATTATGATTTGTATGATTTTCTTTATATAAACACTTCTACCTTCAAATTGTGAATCAGTGTCATTAATTTTGCGGTAATTTCATTTATTCTGTAAGGGCAATTCTACCTTTTTAACCATTATATTGCCAGTTTTGAAATACATCTATTTTGTAAAGAATCTCTAGACTGCTAATGGGTTTGCCTGTTGGCAAGGATACAGCAGAATAAACAATAACTAAAAATCCACGTTGACCTGTTGTCTTCATTGTCATATCAAAATAAGATTTTATTTAAAAAAAAACAGATTTAAGACAGAGTTTTGCTCTTATTGTCTAGGCTAGAGTGCAATGGCACAATCTCAGCTCACTGCAACCTCTGCCTCCCGGGTTTAAGCATTCCCCTACCTCAGCCTATAGCTGGGATTACAGGCATGTGCCACCATGCCCAACTGATTTTTGTATTTTTAGTAGAGACAGAATTTCACCATGTTGGCCAGGCTGGTCTCGAACTCCTGACCTTACGTGATCTGCCCACCTCGGCCTTCCAAAATGCTGGGATTACAGGTGTGAACTACTGCGCCCAGCCCAGAGTTTATATATATATATTTAGGTATATATATATAATCTAAATTTGTTAAATACAAATTGACACAGAAGAGTAGAAAGTCAGGTGTATATATAAAATAAAAAGCAAAATGTAAGTCCAAGACAGAAAATTTTGGAAAGCTAACTTTGATTTCAAATTCAACTTCATAAATATGATTTGGGATTTTCTTAGTGGGTGAATAAGGGCAGGCAGGTAAGGTCCATTCTCTTACTTTCAAGAGCTTCAGTGCTGGTAGTGGGGTGCCTCGGAGGCAGATAGCAAAATGTATGCATTAAAACAAGCTTTGTGTAAAGGATGTTAGACAAAAAACTAAATATTTGTGGGTGAGTTCTTAATACTAAATAAAGATATTTGTATATTGTTTTAAACAAATTTAGATTTGCCTTTTAGATATAATCACATGCATTACTATAAATTAATTTTTTTCCCTTTTAATATAGTCAGGAAAAATCCACAGCATTTAGCAGCAGCACACCTTTGGATAAAACTGTTTATAGTTATATGTTTTGTTTCAGCATCAGTGAGAAAATACACATTATTTTGCCACCATTTAAAATGCTGGTACTCCTTTATTTTATATAGTGTTTTGTTTCATATGTGGAATATTAAAATCACCTTAACAACTGGCCAGATGAAATAATCACACTCCATGCTACAGCTCCCTGACTACAACTAAAAACTCTGCATAAAATATGACAGGTTTGAAGGTCTCTGAAAGGACTCTGAAAAGTGAATAAGAATAAGGGGACTCATAGGAAAGTCAGAAATAGAGGGGAGAGTGAGCAGTGTATTTCCTGAGGTTATTACATTCTGTATATCCCAACAGGCTCCAAATCAGTCTAAACTGCAGATCTTTGAACAGGAACACACCAAAAAAGCTTCAGAAAAGTTCACTTCCTCTGGCCAGAAGATGGGAGTGGGATAGGGGTGGGGAGGCTACAGAAAAGCCTTTAGACTCTTCTTGGCCATCTCCATCCAAGTGTCAACAAAGAACTAGTAGCCCTCCCCTCCCTATCATGGGGGTGGCAGTGCGGATGGCAGCCTCAGTGGGGTGAAGTTTTTGTTACCTTTTACTCTTGCCCCCCTCAGCTAGAAAGACAATCTCAGACCCTAAGGGGTGAAGCCCATGGTAACTGTCAATCCAGAATCCTCTATCTAGCAAAATTAAATCTCTCAGAAATAGAGCAAATTGAGAAAATTATCAAGTGAAAACTAAACAAATTCATCACTAGTAGGTCTACTTAAAGGAAATACTAAAGGAAGTTCTTTGAGCGGAAGGGAAATGGTTAAAAGGGGAAACCAGCTGGTTGTGGTGGCTTATGCCTGTAATCCTAGCACTTTGGGAGGCAGAGGCAGACTGAGCACTTGAGGTCAGGGGTTTGAGACCAGCCCAGCCAACATGGCAAAATCCTGTCTCTACAAAAAATACAAAAAATTAGCTAGGCCTGGTGGTGCACGCCTGTAATCCCAGCTACTTGAGAGGCTTAGGCAGGAGAATTGCTTTAACCCGGGAGACAGAGGTTGCTGTAAGCCAAGATCACACCAGTATATTTCAGCCTGGAAGACAGAGTAAGACTCTGTCTCAAAAACAAAACAAAACAAAAAAAACAAAGGAAACCTGCCTACAAATTCAGGAATTTTTGTTTAAAAATTAGTAGAAATCTTCAATATCTGAGTAAACAACATGGGCTATTTTTCACCTCTTATATTCATTATAACGTATACGACTGTTAAAAGCAAAAAGCATAACATTGCCTGATGGACTTTGTAACAGGCTGATATAGTTACCTGTGAAAACTGTAACATCAAGGAGACAGTCTACAGGGACTTATATATTTGTAAAGTGTCTATTTATTAGTGCCATTTGGAATATAAAATATCACTCTAAGGAGATTCAGAAAAATTAAAAGAGAAGCACAAAATACAAGGAACCTAGAATTATTAAGTTTAAATATTTACCTAGTAAGAATTTCAAGATAAGAGACTAGGGAGAAAAGGAGAAGAGTGATATTCTAAGGGTTGATGACCAATAGCTTCCCTGAAAAAGGCCAGAAGAGAGACAATAAGCACACTTAACCCCAAGAGGGGTATCTAGAAAGGAGCCTACATCCTCAATATATTACAGTTAGATCGTGGAACACCAATGACAAGAGAAAATTTGAATGAGTTTAAAAGCAAGGTGGAATTAAACTACTAGAAAACAATAACATGGAAATGGGGCAATCGTTTGATTTATAGCATTCTAAAGTATTTTGTATTGCTTGAGAAAAGGTTAATTCTGTTAGTTAACTTCAGACATTGTTAAGTCAAGTGTGTTATAAAGTTGTTGAAAAGGAATAAGAGGGAATTTTTAAAGCCTGATTAATCCACAGAAAACAGGCAAGTATAATAGTAAAAACAAGCAAAACAGGCAAGTATAACAGTAAAAACATGCAAAACTTAGTAAATGGAAAGCACAAAATAAATCCCCCATCAAAGAACATGATACTATAAGTGAATTAATCAAAACAACTTTAGATTTAAAAAAAAAATCCACTTATGTGCTTCTTATAAGAGATACCTTTAAGACAAAAGGACCAGAAAAAAAATGTTGAAAGTTAAGCCCAGCCTCACATTAGTGATTGTTCAATTAATGCCTTTTGCTTTAAATGACTCTCGAAGAGTTCTAATTTACTGAAGACTCTTTTTCTCCATTTGGTATAATTCACTAGGGAAGGATGCAATAAGAAGTGATAATTTGGGTTTTTTAAGGTAAAGTCATGCCCACCAGTTTACTTAATATAACATTTTCTGATCAGAAAATATCTTTAAAAAACAAATTTATATATTCATAATTCTAATTATACATTGTGTTTGGGTAAACCCAAAGAGAGAGGTGAAGAGGTCATATCTTTTATGACATTTTAGTCTGTCATGTACATCACTGTTTCCATAGATTTAGGAAGTGCTCTTGTGTTTAGTTTTTATTTTGTCCTGAAGACGTTATCTGTCCCTATAACTATGTTCAAGTGCATTTGGAATGAAAAACTAACCATAAGTTCCGAAAAGTTGAAAAACAGGTGCTGATATAGACTGCAGCTTCTGACAAATGCATGGTTTTCCGCCAATGCGCCCCCCCGTCATCATGTCCTCCTCACTTGACAAGTACAATAAACTGTCATCATGCTGTAGTTATATTCGTGCTACAATTATTTCTTTTTATTTTTTAATTACCTATATGATATGGTTTGGATGTGTGTCCCCTCCAAATCTCATGTTGAAATGTGACCTTCAGTGCTGGAGGTGGGGCCCCGTGGAGGTGTTTGGGTCATGGGGGTTGATGCCTCATGAGTGGCATAGTGCCCTCCCGTGGTTATGAGTTCATATGAGAGCTGATGTTTATGCAGCCTGACTGCTCCTCCTCACTCTCTCGCTCCCTGTCTTGCCATGTAATGTGCTGGCCCCACTTCACCTTCTGCCATGAGTAAAAGCTTCCTGAGCCCTCACCAGAAGCAGATGCCAGCACCATGCTTCCTCTACATCCTGCGCAACCATGAGTCAAAATAAACCACTTTTCTTTATAAAGTAACCAGTCTCAGATATTCCTTTATAGCAATGTAAGAATGCACTAACACACTATATGACTTTGTTTACATTATTACTGTTTTTCTGGCTGTGCTGTGAAAGCTTTTGAGAATCTTGGATTGGGATGAAACACATTGTCACTTTTGTTACCGAAGTAATAGTCTTATGTATTTTTTCATTTGAAATTATTTAATTTGGCAATAAGGATTTTAGGAATAAATTCATATCACTAAACAAGGGATAGGTATAATATACAAACGTCTAACAAGCAGATATGAAATGAAAGCTGGAATAGCAATAATCATAGTAGGGAAATAAATTTTAAAGCAGAAAACAATTAGGATTTCAAGGGATTGTGAAATAATGATAAAAGTTATAATTCACTGGTTCAATACATACTGAACCTGTAAGCACCTAATGATGTAGCCAGCCTAAAATGTATTAACAGAATATATAGAGCAGGGAAAAGTGGGCAAATTCACAATCATAGTGAGAGATTTGACCAAAGTTCTTTCGGAAACGGGGCAAAAATTCATAAGGAGATAGGAAGTTTGACCAACACAATTTAAATCTCAATCCAATGGATGCATATGAAATCTTCTCCCAATCAGCTGGGCACAGTGGCTCACGCTTGTAATCCCAGCACTTTGGGAGGCCGAGGCAGGTGGATCACCTGAGGTTGCGTGTTCGAGACCAGCCTGACCAATGTGGAGAAACCCCGTGTCTACTAAAAATACAAAATTAGCCAGGTGTGGTGGCACATGCCTGTAATCCCAGCTACTTGGGAGGCTGAGGCAGGAGAATTGCTTGAACCCGAGAGGCAACAAGAGTGAAACTCCATCTCAAAAAATAACAACAACAAAAAAAGAAATCTTCAACCAATAGAAGTTATTCTTTTTTAAGTATACATACAAATTCTTTTTATGCATAAATGTTTCCAAAAATGTACTAGGTTCCAACACAAAGCAAGTCTCAGCAAATGACCAAGATCAATATCATACAATTAACATCTTTTACTCACAATTTTAAAAAATTATTTTGTAGGCTATTGTAACAGAATCTTAGGATATAGAAGTTTGTATGGCCCTTAACAGACTATTTCAATGTCTTTCCTTGATAAGTTTTAGTTGTTTAAAATTTCCCATTTGTCTAAATTCAAACTAGATCAAAATTTTATTCCAGATCTTTAGCAACTTTGCTGTCAGTATAAAAAAAGGTGGAAAGACATACTGAGTATTGTGTAAGCTCTCTGATAAAGAATTACCATTTTTTATGTCTTGGCAAGAAGAAAACTCTAGGAAAGACATAAATCTTGTCTCATTCTGTGTGCATATCAAAAGTTATCTATCTAAAGAACAAATGGCTCAATAAAAGAGCAAATGCTCCTGGCAAAGTTATTTAAATGGTACTTTTTCATTTAGAATGGATCATGATGGTTGTTATTACAATGAAAAGATTTGGTGTATTCCAGGTCTGTTTGAGTTGTCTTAAGAATGTTCAAGTTTATTTCTTTCAATAATATTCCGTCTCTGTTAATATATTTCAAACTTTTCAGTTTTATAATATATAAAGTGACATTTGAAGGAGACATTTGAGATCTTGGCCAACACCCAGTTTAGAGGTGACAAGCCTGAGGTTCTAAGTGTGACACATCATTACTGGAAACAGAAGCCATGGCTTATGATTCTTAACCGGGTATTTTTGTACCAGAATATAGTTTTGTTAAAATATAATTTTAAAATAAAAAAATCATAACTCTCAGGAAATATGTAATCAACATGTGTAAAAGATTTTCTTTAGCTTATTAGTTAATAAAGAATATCAGTAATATATAATGACCAGTTCAGAGAGCATTTAAGAAATTAGATATTAATTATCAATTTTAAAAAAATATATTAGGATAAGATTGCTGAGTTAAAAATAAAAGGTATGGAAGTTTTCTGTTCCACCAGACAAAAGTAATTTATATTTCTACAGGACAAACCTCTACAGGTTAACAAGCAACTTCACCAATTCTGGGACTTTTAATCAATAATAACATTGATACGAACTAAATCCCTTCCCCTAGACAATCCTAAGTGGCTTTTTCCCTCATATATTATTGAAAGGACTTTCTGCTCATCTTTTGCATTATTTTCATGGTTTAGATTAGGTCAACCAACTAGGTCTATATGTCAAATTCAGCTCATCACCTGTTTTGTAAATGAAGTCTTTTTATTTTTTATTCTTTTAGAGATGGGATTTTGCTCTGTTACCCAGACTGGAGTGTGGTGGCATGATCATAGCTCACTGTAACCTCAAACGCCTGGGCTCAAGCAATCCTCCTGCCTCAGCTTCCCAAGTAGCTGGGACTGTAGGTGCACACCACCATGCCTGGCTAATTTTTTAAAATCTTTTGTAGAGATGGGGTCTTGCTATGTTGCATAGGCTGGTCTTACACTCCTTAGCTCAAGTGATCCTCCTGCCTCTGCCTCTCAAAGCACTGGGATTACAGGCATGAGCCACCATACCCAGCTATGAATGAAGTTTTCTTGGAGTCCAGGTTTGATTTGATTATTTCTGGGGGTGTGTCAATAACATTAATTAATCATACAGTTCTTCTTGAGTTTGCTCTGCTAATCTAGAACTCTACAATATTGAGCAACTACTAAGGCCACAAAATTCACTTCTGTCTAGAAATTTTCAGAAGGAACTTGGGTTGGACTCTTGATCTCTCTTGTTGTTCTTTTCTAAGGCTAGGAAACCAACCCAAAAACATTCCCTCCACTAGATTTTGCCCGTAGTACCTATAAATTTAGGTGAAATCTTCTATTCTAGAGGCCCGTCAAATTTGCTAAGTTCTTTAGCCTTCCAGAATTTTACTTCTTTCCTATTACCTGTCCTAGGACTCTAGAAGCAGGTCCTGCATCAACTCACATATGTCCTTAATGGTGAGTTGCTGCCATACTTGATTAAATATGAATCCCTCTCAAATATGACACTCCAAGTGTAGATTTGGTTGCTACAGTGATTTAGGCAGTTAAGTTCTGGTAAAAATAGGCAGAGATTCTTATCAATCCTATGCAAATAACTTATTACCTTGGAAAGTAAGAAGACTCTAAATATTTGCTTCCAAATTTTGAGTGGGTCAGTGACACTTAGATATCATTTAGAACATTTGACTTAAGTTTACAAAAGCATAATCTACTAATATAGCTTAAGAAGAAAGATAGTGATTCTCTATATACTTACTAAAAGTAGAAAATTAAAACAATGTCAGTCATATTCCAGACAAATAATCACAATTAAATTTTCCTCATGAGCTCATTTTGTCCTGGTGATTAATTTTTCTCGCCTTGGATCTGAGGTCAGCGGTCTGCCTTCATATAATACGTCTGCTAGTGGACTGAAAGGAGCCTAGGAGATGATGACTCACTCCACTGTAGAGTCGGAGAATTGTCTAAGCCGTGAGAATTTGGAAACCCATGCCTAAGAGCCTGTTCTTTGCAGAGTACTTGATACTGTCTCTTCTATGAGACTCTGGAACTGTCTTTTGTGCCAGATACCAATTCTAGCCTATACCTTAGAGCAGAGACTTCAGGCAAGCACCAGGAAGCAGAGATGTATTGGCTGTGGTTAATTTATTACAATAACCAATAATATAAGAACAAACGACAGTAAAATCTTCCAATAGGTTTTCATAATGACTTGATCAATGTTTTCTCTGAGGGTAAGATTAGATTATGGAAGGCACTGAAGAATCTCCAAAGCCTTTTTAAAAAGCACATAATTTCTGATATATTTATATGAATATTTTAGTTATATAAACAGCCTAAGGAAGCCTGGGCATCTTCTTTAGTTTTATTATTCTTTCTACAAATCTCTTGGAATGGTATTGAACAAGTTAGTAAATAGGAAGCCACCAAACAAACCTAAGTATTTCTAGCATCTTTCATTTTATAAGATAAAAGAACAAATTTCTCAGGTGCCCTCTATGAAACCTGAGAAATAATTCTATGGGTGAATTTTAGGGGATCCAAAGCTGAAATACAATTTTCAAATTATGAATCTCAGACAAACAAATGTACATATGTGAATAATTTTGTATAACACATTAATTAATAAGAACTAGATTTATGGTTTGGGAAAATGTGAGAAATTATGTGTATCTAGACAATTTAACAAAGACTTGTTAAAACAAAATTACTGAGTCACATTATAAAACTGGCCAATATCTACCATAAATCTTTGACATTACTTGTTCCACCAGGCAAAAATTATTTGCGTATCTAACAGACAAAATTCTACAGATTAACAAGTAATTTTACAAAGACTAGAACCTTTCATTAATAACAATAAATGAGACAAAAGTGCATTCCTCTATACCTGTGCTGTCCAGTAAGGTAGCCCCTAGCTATTTAAACGTGGCTACTTCAATGTAACTTTAATTAAAATTAAATCTAATGTAAAAAGGCAGTTCTTCAGTCACACTCTGCACTTTTCTTGTATTCAGTAGCTACACTTTCTGAGGCTACCATACTGCACATTACAGAAATGTCTTTGGGACAAAGCTGTGCCTATCTAGACAGTGCTTTGGTGACCATGGCCCTTGTATGATATTACTGGGACATGCTGACCACCTTTTTGCCTTATTTCAGATAATTTTTCTAACACTTTTTTTTTTTTGAGATGGAGTCTCACTCTGTTGCCCAGGCTGGAGTGCATCTCAGCTCACTGCAACCTCCGCCTCCTGGGTTCAAGCAATTCTCCTGCTTTAGCCTCCTGAGTAACTGGGATTACAGACACCTGCCATCATGCCCAGTTAATTTTTTTTTTTTTTTTTTTTTTGTAGTTTTAGTAGAGAAAGGGTTTTGCCATGTTGGCCAGGCTGGTCTCGAACTCCTGACCTCAGGTGATCCACCCGCCTTGGCCTCTCAAAGTGCTGGAATTACAGGTATGAGCCACCACTCCTGGCCGACACTTTTGTGATAGAATTTATAACAATTTAAAAGTAAAACTAGGTAGTAAATGCCTGTTGCATGAAAGATCTTTTCATATATCATGATGATGCCAAACTGGATAATTGTATGAGTAAACCAAATCATACATAATAATTTTTGGTAGTGTCACATTATAGAGAAGTGGCTTTAGAGCAACACATACTTTTAAAAATGTATAATATTACCAAAATATAGTACGTATTACTTGGTTTACTTGGTTTTATAGGGGTTGATTCAGTCAACCTCTACAAAACCATGCAAGTTGGGATATTTGTGAATGGTCTGGTAAAACTGAGTAGGGTCAAAATGGGAAGATGTGAGGTAAGGCAACCACAGTATCTAAGAAAATTTGTGCTGCCTTTTGCTTCATGTAGAATTTTATTTTTCTATGCCTGATTATGATGAAATGGAATTACAAATATTGCTGCAAAAGTAACTTTCGTATTCAATAGAACCTAGTTTTATAATAGCACCCAATAGTGCAGTAAGGAAATACATTATCTGATTGGATGTTATTAAAATGAAGATAGTTAACTTTATAATAAAGAACTACTTTACAATGGTTTTCTCATTAGCAAAATGAAAGTCTTATTTCCCTGAATTTCATTATTGTTGTAAATTTCTTCATTTAGTAAAAAAAAATGGCTATTAATAGCTATTAGGTGCCCATTACATAAACAAGATAGAAACCGGGTCTTCCCATCTGGAGGGTGCAGACTGATAAGGAAGATAGAAAATGAATAACTAATTAATAAATTTTATGAAGAAGTACAAAGGGAAGACTCTAGTCTCTGGGTGTGTGTGTGTGGAGGATGCAGTCAAGTAAGTCATCTCCAAGCGAGTGATATTTCAAGAAGACCTGAGGATAAGCAGGGATTTTCTAGGCTAAGGGGGGTTGTGGAGGGAATTGAGTGAGGAATTTCAGGAAGGAGATATCAGGTAGATAAGCCCTGACAAAAGAGATAGCATAAGCATTTGAGTTTTTCATTGTATGGGACACTGCTGGAGGGTCGTATGTAATGGCAAAGTATGAACAAATAAGCTATGTTTTGCCAGACAGAAATGTACACTCACCCACGGGAATGTAATCATCAGGAATGGGAAGCTTTAGGGACTTGAAAGTACAGTTTTTGAATGTTATTTCCTTTTGTGGCAAAAAGAAAGAGAACAAATTGGTACAGATTATCTTCATACATCAGATTGCAGAAGAAAACTGCATAAATAAACCACCTCCAAATGACATGCTTCTCATTCACAATTGCTCAAAATGATTCTCTCTGTGGAAGAAAAAACTACTTACATAGTCATGGACTTTCCACAAAGGTCAGTTTTGAACCGTATCATAGTTTACTTATTCACTGTTGACTCTCTGGGTTGTCTTATGCACACAAGGCTTCTTCCCTGGATGGGTTAAGAGTTAAGTCTTGGATGGGCTTATTGGCTTTAGGCATCGAGAAGAGAAAGAGGCTACTCCCTTTGTCTAGAATAACAACCACAATTTTATTGCCAAAAGTACTCAACCTTTATTTATAGTTTCAATTATAGGGCATCTACATTAAGATACGTAAATAACATTAAATTTGATTGCAGAGTTTTATATTAGCTAATGAGTAGATTGATCAAAATTTAATTTTGAAGTTTATCGGGTATATCTTGGCATCATTCTCCCTTTCCACATACCTCTTATGATATATTTATCCAACTCTGTTAGAAATATGTGTTGCTGGGTTTGGCATTCTTTCTTGAATGTGAGCACATAATAATCTTTGTATTTCCAGCACTTACCACTGTGCCTGGCAAAGAGAGATGCTCAATATATGTTTATTGAAGGAATAAACAAGTGAAAAAATGAATGTGAACATACCAGGAGAAAGGAGAAGTCTTTAAATTATTTTCTTAAATAAATGAATTTTTCACTTCAAATGTATGTGATCACATCTAAATTATTTGACTAAATAATACTGAAGAAGCAAGATTTTTCAAACATAAGAATATCAATATAATCATTCATAATATGTTCAACTTTTATTGAACACCAACTAGGTTCAAATCAGCCATAAAAAGAGGTGTCAGATATGCTTCTTGGCCTTCTGGAAACTTGTGACAAAGTTGAACAAGAAAAATGTGTGCTTAAAAATGTAATGGCCAATGTAGAAAATGTATATTAACTGCTGAATGGGTACAATAAAAAGTGAGAGATGCCAGACTTTGGAAGGTAAAGAGAAAGTGTCTTACAAATCACAGGTTTATAAGAGAGAAGAGCTTACATATTATACCACACTCCTCTGTTCTTAGATGACTAACCACTGAGTCATAATCTTGTCTTTCTGCATATATTTCTCATTATTTATTTTATAGCTGACTGCCTTTGAATACATTGCTTACATTTTCCACATAAGAAGAACTGGAAAAGAGGAGGAAATGAATATTTATTGATCACCTATTGATATGGTTGGGCTCTGTATCCCCACCCAAATCTCATCTCAAATTGTAATCCCCATAATCCCCACATATTGAGGGAGGGATCTTGTGAGAGGTGATTGGATCATGGGGGTGGTTTCCCCCATGCTGTTCTCGTGACAGTAAATGAGTTCTCTTGAGATCTGATAGTTTTGTAAGTGACAGTTTCCTCTCTTGCTCTCTCTCTCACCTGCTGCCATGTAAAACATGCCTGATTCCCCTTCCGCCATGATTGTAAGTTTCCTGAGGCTTCCCCAGCCATGAAGAACTCTGAGTCAATTAAGCCCCTTTCTTTATAAATTACCCAGTCCCGGGGAAGTTCTTTACAGCAGTGTGAAAATAGACTAATAGACCTATCATATCCCAAGCATTGCAATCAGATTTTTCCATAATGTACCTCTACCTTAAATCCCTTTTTAGAACATAACCACATTCATCTGTTTTTTAATTTAATCTGTACCTTTTGCTAGTTGTGGAACAAAACTTACCTGAATGTTTATCATAAAACAATTTTGTTGTAATATACTTTACCTAAAATAAGCCTCACCTATTTTAATTGTAAACTCAATGAGTCTTGAAAAATGTATATCTCTGTGCAACCATGGGTGTCTTCAAGATAGAGAATATTATCACCCCCCAAATTTCCCTGATGCTTCTTTGCAGTCAACCCTCATCTTGGGCTGCCTTTAATATGCTATTTGTCACTATAAGTTGATTTGCCTTCTCTGAAATTACATATAAATGGATCATACAATATATACTCTTTTGTATATGGCTGCTTTCACTCGGTGTCATGTGTTTTGTTTCATTTTAATTGATTAGTTTTCAATAGTATTCCACCATATAGAAAGATTACCTTTTGGCCAGGTACGGTGGCTCACGCCTATAATCCCAATACTTTGGGAGGCTGAGGCAGGTGGATCACCTGATGTCAGGAGTTCGAGACCAGCCTGGCCAACATGGTGAAACCTTATCTGTACTAAAAATACAAAAAGTTAACCAGTCATGGTGGCGGGCACCTGTAATCCCATCTACTTGGGAGGCTGAGGCACGAGAATTGCTTGAACCTAGGAGGCAGAGGTTGCAGTGACCTGAGATCGCGTCATTTCACATCCAATCCGGGGAAAAAAAAGAAAATCTCTGTAGCTAAAAAAAAAAAAAAAAAAAAAAAAGAAATACAGAAATACTACCTTTTTAAAATCAATTTTTCCTGTTGATGTACACTTAATCTTTCTTTCTTTCTTTCTTTCTTTCTTTCTTTCTTTCTTTCTTTCTTTCTTTCTTTCTTTTTTTCTTTCTTTCTTTCTTTCTTTTCTACTATGGATAAAGTTGCTATGACTTTGATCTTCAAATCTTTGTGTGGCATATTTTTATTTCTCTTGATAAATATCTAAGAGTGGAATGGCTGAGTCACATGCTAAGTGTACATTTAGCTTTGTAAGAAGTTGCCAAATTGTATTCCAAAGTGATTATTGCATTTTACTTTCTCCAGTACAAATAGTTTCTCCACATTCTCATCAGCATTTCATATTCTTAATATTTTTAAGTTTAACCCTTCTAGTGGGTATGTAGTGGTATCTCATTATGATTAATTTGCATTTCTTTGAAGGCCTAATGGTATTCAGTATCTTTATGCGAGCTTATTAGGTATGCATATGTCTTCTTTTGAGAAATGTCTACTCAAATAATTTGCCCATGTAGATGTGTAAGAGTTATCTATATATTCTAGATACAAATTATTTGTAAGATATATGTATTGCAAATGTGTTCTTCTCTCATTCTGTAGCTTGCCTCTTTATTTTCATAACAGCTTAATTTGATATAGTCCCACTTACCTATTATTGTCTTTTATGGTTTTTTCATGGTCTGGTGACAAGTTCACAGAGGAAGAATTCATCTCAAGGCTACAATTATTAAAATTCAGTTACTTGATTGATTCTGCATAAGGCAGTAATATTAAGGACCTTTCTATAAGAATGATTGTATCTTATGTTTTCTGTTAGCTAATCCCCCAGATAATGAAACAATTCTCAGACATTGTCCTCCTAACCCCTTAGATGTCTAAATAGAAAGAGTTACAGAGCCTCAGGGATATGAAGGAAATAAGTCATTCTTGCTATCCTTACGTTGAATAAATATTTTAGTATTCAGACCATTTTTCCAACACAAATTTCCAGAACGTATTTTTATTAAAGAGAGCAATGTAACATAACTCATCTGGATATTAGAAGAAGAAAGCAAATGAGTACCTTCTTTCCAGTGTTTTATTTATAGGATGCCTGCCTGAGTTTCCACAGCTTGACAGTGGAATGTCTCTAGTCAACGTATCACCTTCTCTCAAGTAGAATCATGACCCGGCAGTGGCTAAAGTGGTCCTGTTGGCACAGTGAGAGCTTTCTAATTAATTAGAGCTAGGTATGCATGCTGGATTAGCAACTTTGGCAAGTCTCTTAAATATTCTGAGCCACAGTTTTCTTCATTTGTAAAATGTAAAGCTTGGGATATATAAGCCAGTATATAGCAGGCTCTCACTAAGTGATAGATAGATAGACATAGACAGATGATAGATAGATAGATAGATAGATAGATAGATAGATAGATAGATAGATAGATAGATAGATAGATGATAGATAGAGATAGATGATAGATAGATAGATAATATAAAGAATGAAATGAGGAGATTTTATTGCTAGTGCATTTTTATTAACAGAAGAAAGGAGGCTGAGAAATTGAAAACATATAATAAGACTAAAACTTGGTCTTCATTTTCAATAAACTCTACCTAGGTTTTTGGTCATGATGATAATCTAATAACCTACTTTCATAAGAAGCATTTATTCTGGAAGTCACGGATGCTAAATAATGTCCCTGGCATACAAAATCTAAGAGGCAAGTGGTATCACAATAATTTTCAAAGATAAGGCGAAATACAGTTAAATGTTACTAAGGCCTTATCTCCCTATGACACCTTTTAAATTTTTAATTTTAAATCAAAACTTGAAAAATACAAAAGGACTACATTAGAACACCCACCTACATTCCTCTGCCCATCCCACCATGTCACCCACAGCCCTGTTCCTTAAAGCTAAAGTGGTTTATTACCTATTCAGGGTTTCCTTTTGCCAATACATTCAAAGATAAATGTATATTCTTTCCTACCTTTTGTCACACAAAAGTTAGTGTACTAAGCTCACTGTTGCACATCTGGATTTTAAGAAATATAGTGGCCATGAGAAGCCAATAAGAATCATTCCAATCTTAGGTACTGTGCTGCTGAACCAAGAACTCTAAGCTCTTTTTTTCTTCTTTTTTTAAGACAGGGCCTCGCTGTGTTGCACAGGTTGGAGTGCAGAGGTATAATCTCAGCTCACTGCAACCTCTGACTCTTGGGTTCAAGCCATCCTCCCACCCCAGCCTCCCAAGTAGCTGGGACTACAGGCATGCACCACCATGCCCAGCTAATTTTTTGTTTGTTTGTTTGTTTGTATTTTTTGTAGAGACAGGGTCTTGCCATATTGCCCAGGCTGGTCTCGAACTCTGGGCTCAAGTAGCCCACCTACCTCCACCTCCCAAAGTGCTGGGATTATAGGGGTGAGCCACTGTACCTTGCCTCTAAGCTTTCTTTAAGTAAAAAGTGACCTACCTACTGGCAATGACTTAGTTCTCCTTTTGCCTAGAGACAGAAGGTGACAGTAGGTAAAAAGTCAAGGCCTCTACAATGTCTGAAGACATAATCTACAGTTAAATACTTGTGAAAATAAGCCCTGAGGATTCTGACATTCTACCTTCTGGCAAAATCAGTCTTAAGGGGTTTGTTTTAGCCTGAAGGCTTGTGCTACAAATCAAAGTATATTTCAGCGTAAAAGTTAATGCAGCTTTTAATAGAGGAGTGAATGTTTTCATATGCAAAGCTTGAAAGGGAAAGAGAATCTAAAGCAGTCTTATTTTTCTGATTAGGACAAATGACCAGGAGAAGGCCTTTAAGGCAATTGTTTGCAAGGTGACTTAATTGTCACCCTAGAGGAAACTGTAAGCCTCTTGAAACACTGTCCTTCAGGAAATTTATAGGAGAGACCTTTCTGGCAGTCGTAATGGTGGGTGGAGCACAGTGTTGAAGTCATTATTGTACATGCAGTTTATTTGATGACTAAACTGCCTGGAAGCAGTTTCATCTTTCTGAGTTTGTAAGCATCCTAGCTTGTTTTGCAATAACCTAAAAGTACATGTATATGATGTTACTTAAATCTATCAGAACGGAAGGCAGGAGGAAGTTGGGGTCAGTGATACTAATATCATAAAGTATAAGGTCATTTAAATCATTCGTAATTTATTTTCTAAGAATACATTTGCTATGTCTGCAATAGATTGGCCTTCATTTCTGTGTTTTGCCTCTGCTGATAATCAAGTTTATTTGCATTTTCTGAGTATAAAGCAAGTAATTATGAGAACAAGTGCCCTGAAGACAGCTGAGTGGTAGGTGTAAGGCAGTCTGGCTTCCAAATTTTCTATGTTTCTAGATTGTGAGAGAGAAAACAGCAAATCCCTGGAGTCTAACCACAAGGAGGATGCTGCCCACTTGCATATGAAGACCAAAAGCTTCCAGTTGCATAACACTGTGCTTACCTCTGTGGATGTTGGCCATATCCCAGGACCTTGATAATAGGGCTCATGCCTCCTAAATTGTGCAGGAAAGCCTTGCAAATTTTGCATCTATGTCAACTCACCCTGTGAGGTCAGCTTTTGGCAGGATGACCAGACCATGTACTACTTTTGGAAGCCTGCAGAAGTTGCTGGCAATCCTCAGAAGTGTGTCTTCCAATTTGGAACAAGATTTTGAAGCCTAGATAGAAACAGAGAAAATCACTTTTCTTCCTGGTCCTGTATAACATAATCTCAAGCTTTCTTGGACGCCCACTCTTATTGCCTAAGCCAATTATTGTGTATCTGGCCCTTAATTCCACACTACTCTGCAGCATCTCATTCAGCTATTGTGCTATTTAGCTTTTACATACTGTAGTTTTCAACACTTTATGTCACTATATTAACATAACTGAATTAGAAGCTCTTTTGTGGCAATTTTCTATTATTCATTCAGCCCATATTGATTGAGTTCCTACTATGAATCAGATCCTCTTCTAGGGGCTGATAATAGAGTTCCTGTTATCTTGGAGCTCCGGACAGTACAATGCAAATATGGAAATGCATCTATAATATGTCAGATGTGAATAATTAATGAAGATCAAGGGCCAAGAGAGTAGGAGCTGGTTTCCATTGAATCATGAGGGAAGAAAACTCAGTCCGTGTGGAACTAGGCAGAGTCCTGAGTTTAGTGAGGGAATGAGCCATTCAGACAATAAATACGGGAAAGAGCACCTAGGGCAGAGAGAATGATGATTGGTGGATGCCTGGTCCTTGCATAGCAGTGTGTTTGTCACATTCCAGGAAGAGCAAGAAGGTAAATATGGCTAGAATAAAGAGGGAGAGGGGAGAGTAATAGGAGGTGAGATCAGATACACAACAAACAGCCACAGAGGACAGAGCGAATCAGCTCATAGATCCTTGATAGAACTGTGGCCTTTATGCCCAGTGAGATGGGAAACCCTTGAAGAGGTGGGACAGATGAGAGACATGCACTGTCACATGTTAACGGTTCAGTTGAAGGCTCTTAGGAAATTGACTGTAAGGGAGCCGGGGAGAAACACAGACCAGTTACAGAGATACCACATCACAGTCCAGACAAGGGATGTTAGTGGTGAAAACTAGTGCCTAGAGGGGTGATTCTGATGTAATTTATATCCAGCAGTCATCCCTCAAGAGAATTTGGGCCAAGCAATTTGCCTGAATCTGTGGTTTTTACCGTTGTACTAATCTGTTAAAATAGACAGTGAATAAATGTTATATTAAGAAGATAGATTGATTTCATTCATTGGAAAGTGTGTGAGCCATGGCTACTTGTACATCTCTTAGGTAGCTCATACTGGACTGAGAAAATGATTAGCAGATTTGGATCTTTAATATTTCTTCTACCTTTCATGTCTCATTTTAGGATAAAGTTCTAGTTATTTATTTTTATTTCAAAATGTGATAAAGAAATCTTCTAAGAGAAGATAAAAACCTGTTTTTATTTTCCTTTAAGATTTGGACTATACTGATATTCTAGCATTTTGAGGCTTAGACAGTAGGTGACTATATCTCATCATTAGCAATCTAGACCCAACAACTTGTTTCTTTTTGAAGGAGAATGTAGAGCGGGTCAGGCCCAAGGCTATCCGAGGAAGAAAAATATTTCAGAAAATTTTCTTTTCATCACAGACACACAAATGACAAATATTTGGGGTAATGGATATGATAATTATTCTTATTTGATCATTACATGTACACATTGTATACATGTATTGAACTATCACAATATACCCCCTAATTATGTACAGTAATTATGTGTCAATTAAAAATAATAATAGCCTTTCCATTTACCCAGAGAGGGTCCATATGGCATTATTCTGAATTCCCCTCAGAACTTAAAGGGAAACTTTTACAATGGCCAGAGCCTGTGATGTCCTGAACACGAAAGAGGAGGATGTCCTCAAATTTCTTGCAGCAGGAACTCACTTGGGTGGCACCAAGCTTGACTTCCAAATGGAACAGTACATCTGCAAAAGGAAAAGTGATGACATCTGCATCCTAAATCTGAAGAGGACCTGGGAGAAGCTTCTGCTGGTGGCTCATGCCATCATCACTGTTGAAAGCCCTGCTGATATCTGTGTCATATTCTCCAGGAACACTGGCAAGTGGGCTGTGCTGAAGTTTGCTGCTACCACTTGAGTCACTCCTATTGCTGGCCACTTCACTCCTGGAACCTTCCTGCACCAGATCCAGGCAGCCTTCCAGGAGCCATGACTGCTGGTGGTTACTGATCCCAGTCTGTCACAGAAGCATCTTAAACTAACCTGCCTACCATTGCTCTGGGTCACACAGGTTCTCCTCTTTGCTGTGTGGACGTTGTCATCCCATGCAACAATGAGAGGCCCCTCACTGGGCCTGACATGGTGGATGCCAGCCTGGGAAGTTCTGCATAAGCATGGCATCATCTCCCATAAATGCCCATGGGAGGTCATGCCTGATCGCTACTTCTACAGGGATCCTGAAGAGATTGAATAGGAAGAGCAGGCTGTGGCTGAAATTCCCAGGAGGAATTTCAGGGTAACTGGACTGCTGCATCTCTTGAGTTCAGTGCTACTCAGCCTGCAGATACCCCTGGGCCCACTCAGCAGTTCCCTACTCAAGACTGGAGCTCTTGGCCTGCCACAGAAGCCTGGTCTGCAACTCGACTGCTCAGGCCACCAGATGGGTAGGAACAACCACTGAGAGGTCTTAAGCTGTTCTTTCACAGACTCTAAAGCAAGATGGAAATAAGCTTGATGGAAAACAACCATCAGTTTCTAAAAATATTAATAATAATAAAAGCAAAAAAGTATGTTTAAAATAGTCATTAGAAGCATTCATACTGTCAATCAGTATTTATAAATATTTATTGGGATATGTATTCATAAATATTTATGGATATTTATTAGCTACCATGCTGGCCAAGATAAATAGATACAAAGGTGGATACTGCAGTCTGGTTGATGAAATAGCAACCAATATACAGCTACATAGAAGAGCGATGCCAACCACAGGATACAGATGTGTAGGATGCTATGAAAACTTAGAGAAGGGAGGCAGTCTCACTCTATATGGGTGAAGCATGCCACAAGATATTGATATGTGAGATGAGGCTTCAAGGAGGTGCACGTGGACAAGGAGGTCCACTGACAAGTTTTAGTCTTTGTTTGAGAAGACTGAAATTAGTAGGGACTCCCTCTAAAAATGAAATAGTCCACAACTGAAGAAAAACTTGAAGATTACGCCAGTGTCATCAGATAGCAAGAATATCCATAGGTTAGGTCTCAGGTGTGAGGTAAGACTCCTAATTGCTAATTGGGTGAGACAAAAATCGTGAGGTTGACTGTGGTTTCTGGATGGTAAGCATGTTACTGCTATTGGGAGGATTCGTGATAAGACCTGAGCCCTCAGTGGTGTCAATAATCTTTAAAGACTTGTTTTGAAGTATTGCTATATGGGTCATACTTTATTCCATGAAAAGTTTCCTGAAATATTGCAAGGGTTTTTGAAAAACAAATTTGGCCTTATTTTATACAGATCAGAGATGCTTATAGATATAAGAATCTTACAACTAATTGTTTTTATGTAGTTAACACTCTTTTCGTCTTTGGAGGCATTCAAGCTTGCTATTAAGATAGAGAGGCTGGAATAAATCAGCTTTGATGCAGATTCTGGCTCTAGTACCTACCTGCTATCCTTCTTTACTTTAATTAGCCTTTGTTTTGTCATCCAAAAAAATGAGAGAATAATAGAGCCTTCATCACAGAATTATGATGGAAACACAATCAGTATATGTAAAGCACTTAGCAAAATGGCTGGCATGTGTTAAGTACTTAATGCGTAAGATTTCTTATTATACTCAATCCCCAGTTCACTTTTTGTACACTTGCATTTCACAATGATTTTGCCTCAAGTAACACACTAAATTATATAACACAAACCAACCTTTATCTAAGAATTCTGGCTTACGGGATATGATGAGAATATGCTTCCTGATAGTGAAGAAAAACAGTACAGAGATTTAATGTTTCCCTGTAAGTAAAATAAAATCAGTGTCTATGTATCTAAAACTTGTGTATCTGCTTCAGATTCTTTTGTAAAGTTTCACCAGGCAAGACAAAGACAGGATTTTTATGTTTGGCTTTGTTATACCCTAGCCTGCTCTCCAAAGAGTAGCACTTCCTCCCCACAATCTCCAATCCTATATAGCCTCAAGTTTCTCCTCAACTGCCTTCATTTTTGCTTGTGAAAGAAGAACTCTATCTTGTATAACTTTTTCTGTCCCCTCCTGATAATGAAAATTTGACAGCTCAATGTCTCACTCTCCATATTATCTTATAGAAGAATCCTAGTTAATATAATAGTAATTGTTAATATCTATGGCCTACTTCCAAATGACGTGGATAAACTAACAAGTCCGTTTAATACATTGGCTTTGTTTTAGTATTAAATAGATTTAAACAAAAATAAAAACCTGGGTAAGATCAATGCCATTTTGCCATGAATATGAGTTGTAAATTGAGAAAGATGGCTGGTAAGGCTTAACGAATGACCACAGTGGATAATTCAGTCTGAGGAATGTGAGAAGACTTTTAAACAAAATCTGAATAATAGGTCTTAACATTTCAGTGCACATGTGTTTGTGTGTATGTGCCCACATGCATGTATATGAGTTCATTTAAATTCTTTTGCTTCTCACACTTTGCCTACCAAATAATTACGATATTCCAAAATATGCATGGGTTTCAGAGCCAATGTTAGTTATTAAATTGTGTAATTAGACTTTGCAGCTCACGTATTTTATATTCTCATAAAGACTTTATGCATAAAGACTTTATTAAAAGTTTCTCGGCTGGGCACGGTGGCTCAAGCCTATAGTCCCAGCACTTTGGGAAACCAAGCAAGGCAGGTCGCTTGAACCCAGGAGTTCGAGACCAGCCTGGACAACATAGTAAAACCCCATCTTTACAAAAAATACAAAAACTAGCCATGCTTGATGATGCACACCTGTTGTCCCAACTACCTGGGAGGCTAAGCTGGGAGGATCACTTGAGTCCAGGGAGGTGAAGGTTGCAGTGAGCTGAGATGGTGCCACTGCACTCCGACCAGGGCAATAGAGTGCACCTTGCCTCAAAAACAAAAAAACAAAACAAAAACAAAAGACTTTCTCAGTGGTTGATCCTATTCTATTTAAAATTATAATATTTCATTATATCTACAAAATAATTTGAGTTCTCTTAAGAATTTACACATTTCCTGTGAGGACGCTGTGATAAAGATATAAGCACTAAAGGGACTTTGGAGTGCTCTCTAGAAAAGTCAGAATGATTATTGTCGGAATTTGATGAGATCGATTCTCCCAGAACCTCACAGCAGTTCTCACTTCTATGCCTTAACATACTGGGATTCACTATGACATATGTCACAAATAATTTCTTATTAATAAAGTACAAACATTTCCAAATGAGTTGCTTAAGTTTACATTGATTTAAAACTCTCCCTAAAACAACGTGGTCCTCTTAAGTGTGAAAAAAGGCAGTAGTTACAGATATTTTGTGTATGGCTTAAAACATGGTCTCAGACTATAGTGGGACTATGAGTCCCCTGGGGAGGCTGGTAAAATGCAGATAGATGGACCCAACCTAGGTTGAGGCACAAATTTGCATGTTTAATGAGTAACTCAGGTGATTCTGATACAGATGCATTGACATCACATTTTCACAAACAGTGGTGATGGGGTCAAAGGAAAGCTTCCCCTCTGTCCTTTATAGGTTCACTGAAAATGAACTGACAAAAGACCGATTAATAGGGGAAAAAGGCAAACAGCATTTATTTTAATGTGTATATGGACACAGAAGCCATACCCAAAATATGAAACTCAAAGAGGAGCTAAATGGTTGAGGTTCACATATGCTCTTTGTAGAAGAAAGGTGTACAGACCCAGGAGGAAGATATCATTTTGTAAACTATTCTCTTTGGAAGATGGATGGAACAAATTACGGAAGGTGAGGGGCAGAACACAGGTTGTCTTATTATGCAGGTAAAGTTCCCCAGGTAACCTCTGGGAGCTGCCCTTAGAAGAATAGGTGAGAAGACTGTCTGGGCATGGTGATGACTCCCAGTCTCTTTTCTTCTTCCTTGGTGTGATCCTTCCTGGTTATTTGATGGGGTTTCTAGGGAGGGGGCCTTAAGACAATTGGATTTCTTTAGAAAGAATCTTCCTTAGATAAGAAAATTTCAGACAGAGTCCCTCCCAGTGATTCTGGAAAGAGGATCTGAGAGACAGGGAGGTAGGGGAAAGTCAGAGAGTGACCTTGGTTCTTAGGCTTATTTCTACGGTCTTTCCATTTTGAAAGCACTCAGCACGCTGAAGAGCCAGGTTTTGGAGAGTCATTTTCTGAGCCCAATGGCAGCTTGACTTCACCAATCTCAAAAAGACCTCTTAACTTCCTTCCAACCCAAATCCCTTACTCTAACTCTCAGTCTCTAGGACCTGCTGGGGTATATTCTCAGCCAAAGGAGTTTTGGCTCACAGAGCCTAATTCCTTACAACAGGTGCTGACATCTGCTAATTCCTAATGAGTTACCCTCCTACTCAACTCTATTATGGGAGATTGCAGAGGGATTCTCTAGATTGTATTTCACTTCCACCTACAAAGAAAACAGAAAAACAGGTTTTTAAAAAAATTTCTAAATAGAATGTTATATTTTTTAAAAGCTACTGAGTAGGATAAGAGAGTCCAAAGAAAGCTACAGTTATTAGCGACTTATCTTGACATAAGGAGAGATAATACAGAAGGAAGAAAGGAATAACATTTTTCTAATATTCATAAGTGCAAAATAGAGGCTTTGGATTTGGGTGGGTTTTTTTTTTTTTTTTTTTTGCCTCAAGCTCTAATAATGTTAGCTGTATTTTTACTGTCAATTAATACCTCTTAGTAATTGTGCTCTTTGTTTTGGAATTTTAAAAATAACTACTGTTTAAAAATCTATAGAGACAAACTTTTAAATATACCTCCTGTTATTGAATGGCCCATCATTGATGTTTGGGATTTTGTATCAATTAATGTCATAATTTCAACAATTCTGTGCTTGAACTAAAAAGATAAATGACTCATGCTATATTTATGTACAACAGAAGTTCCAGCTTTCCTCACTAGTCACTCTAGTATGTCTCTATCCATTCATATATGTAAAGGGAACTGCTTCTTTCCATTGTTTATCATTTAAATTAATGATCATTTTCAGAATCTTATAATGATCCAGTGCTAGAATATTATAAAACAAATATTCTATTAACAGTCAGCAATCTGAAGATGTAACTATCTCTTGAAATGTTAGGAATCTTTGTTTTTTATTTGCTTGAATAGAGAAGGATAACATTACAAATTTTACTTGAATTTTTAATGTTTAAAGTTTTAAATTGCACTGAACAACTATATAGAAATTGGACTGCCCTTCCTTCCTTCTTTTCCTCCTTTCTTTTCATTGTCACTGATACAACACCTATTCATTGTCAGTCAATTTGGCTAACACTAAAGAAACAAAGACCCAGCCTTTGACAGATCTCCAGGAGTTAATGATCTAGTTGCAGAGGCAGAGGAAGGACACAGTAAACCCAATAGAAGTTAGTAAGTACTGTGGAAGCATCAGATACTGAGTTCACTGAAGGAATTCATTCATTTTTGGAGTGCCAGGCTCTGTCTCAGTGCTGAGGATGCAGAGTACATTCACTGAATTCAAGACACTCAGCTTACAGAGAAGAATGATTAATTATAATACAATGCTATAAATCTAATGATAGAAAATTGCACAGAATATTTCAAAAAGCAAAGAACCTGTAAGTCAATGGAAACAAGGTGCCATTTTCTGGAAGAGAATATAACAGAAATGAGTCTTTGGTGATGGGCAGGAGTTAGCCAAGCAAAAAGCAGAAGGCCACAGTCACAGGTTATAAAGCATGTTGGAGAGGAGCAACAAACAAAATGTTACTTCTGGGGAATTGAGTTCTATGCAGAGAGTAGAGAGTTGTAAGTGGAGAATAAGGCAGATGACAGTCTGTAGAGAGGCCCGTGGCCACCTGAAGAGAAAGGACTTTATCCTGCCCTGGAGAGACACTGAAGTTAAGAGGACAGTCAGACAACTTTACCTTTTACACCCTGGCAGTTGTATAGCCAATTGGTTTGAGAAAGACAATACTAGGAGCTTGGGGCACTGGAGAAGTTCATGTGAGAGGGCAGGGACAGGAGTGCTGAAGAGGATAGTAGCAGAGATATAAAAGAGGTGAGGTCTGTAGCACTTACTGGTTCGCTGATAAGAGGAAGTGATGTAGAGGGGGAAAGTCAAGAAAGACACCCCAAGTTCTAGCTTGGTTGACTAGATGGAGGGCAGTGCTAGTGACTGAGACTGTTGGAGGTGAAATAGGCATGCAGAAAATGATTACTTTGCTTTTGGACACATTGATTTGAGGTGGCTGTGTATCCTTGGATGAGCCATCACAGGTAATTAGATATTTGAATGTTGGAGTGGGCATTTGAGAGATTAAATAGACTTGGGGGTCACAGATTAAAGGGATCGTTGAAAAACTCTTTTGAGTTTTATTTTGGACACAACGAATTTAGGAAGTCATTGGAATGTAGCAATGCCCCTACAAAACTCAGAAGTGAGGTTAAGTAAAAAAACAGTAGCATATTCATGGACTGTATTTCTCTGAGAATACCCGAAGTAGGACTGACTAGGCAGTTAAATCTACCCAGGTGATGGAGGAAGATGTAAGAGATACAGGGAAATTGATGAAGCATAGAATAAAGAAGCACAATAAGAAATTGAGCATCACATGTATGAGGATGTGGGAAATCAGTTGAGGAGATGACAGAGTCATTATAGAAAACACTGAGCCAGGAAATTGTAGAAAATACTGAGCCGGTTCCTGAAATGAAAATTTCTCTGGTTATCACTTCTCTTGGGCTACAAAGTAACAATTTACACTAGCTGGGGTTTCATAGTCCTCAGTGGCCCCAACAGGCTCATGCCCTTAGATCCAAATTGTGGCGTTATGATAAGGAGCTTGTTCTTCCCATCACAGAAGTTATTACTACTTGCAGCCATTCAATTTAGCACTTCATGACATACAGGTGTGCATTTTTCTGTACTTGCTTTGCATGTAAATTGAGGCAGTGGTGAACACAGTGGATGGTGAGCTCACTTTTTTAAAATTTATTTTTAAATTGTACGCTGACAACTTATAATTTTCCATATTTATGGGCACTAACTGTCACATTAAGCCACAGCCTCGGTTCATTCAGTCTTATGGGTGGTGACTCTCAACTCTGGCTAGCAACTAGAATCATTTGGGGAGCTTTAATTAAAGACTGATGAAATAATACACGCCTCAGAGATTATGAGTTAATTGCTCTGGGGTGGGGCCCAAGGTCTCATAAATTTTAAAAATAACCCCCAGGTGATTCTCATGTGCAAACAAGATTGAGAATCATTGCTGTAAAGTAAGAAAACACCTGCTTTACCAAATCAGAGTAGCTGCGAAGAAATTGAATAAAAGAGGGAATGTGTGGGAGAGTGTATTCACATGGTGGGGGCATTGAGGAGTGAAACAGCAAAGTCCTAAGAAAGCAGCAAGAAAGGTTTTCTGTCTGGGGTTTATTTGTTATTTTTAACATTTAAAGTTACCTGTGGCAGGTAGGCAATTGACTGGAGCAGTAGGCAACCTAGAAGTTTCTATGTTCCTCCCAGCAGCCAGGAGGTCTATGAAAGTCCCTTATCAGCAGAGCAGAGATGCTGCTGTGGCAGGCATTCTACAGGACATTGATCCCACCATGAAAGAGTTCCACCAGCGCATATTTATAGTTGCCTGCCTTGGGGAGTCTGTCTCTTTTTCCAGGCTGTCCACTTGGCTGTCTACTTGTTGTATCTATCTCCAGAGAGATATAAAGGAGGTGACTGACTGATAGGGGAAGTGATATAGAGGGGGAAAGTCAGGAAGGACACCCCAAGTTCTAGCTTGGGTGACTAGATGGAGGGCAGTGCTAGTGACTGAGAATTTTGGAGATGAGGCAGGCATGAAGAAAATGATCAATTTGCTTAACATTGATTTGAGGTGCCTGTGTCACCTTGGAAGAGCTATCACAGGTAATTAGAAATTTGAATGTGGGAGTCTAGGCATGTGAAATATTAAATAGATTTGGGGGTCACAAGATTAAAGGGATCATTTTAAAAACTCTGAGTTTAATTTTGGACACAATTAATTTAGGAAGTCATTGGAATGTGGCAATGCCCCTACAAAACTCAGAAGTGAGGTTGAGTGAGAAACCAGCAGCATATTCATGGACCATTTTTCTTCCATGCCTTGTATTCTAGTACCTTGTTGAACCTGCAGGCTTAACTAGTTAATCATTGTTTGGCCTTGGGCAAGTTATTCTAATTCCTCTACTTTGTATTTCTTCATCTGTACATAAGTTTGCTGTGAGGGTAAAATCAGATAACACATCTAATGTACCCATCTCAGTGGTAAACAGATTGTATTAAGCCCAGAGAAAAAAATGGTGATTTTTCTTTTTAATGGCAGCCACAATAATGTAGCCTGATCTTGTGTAAATCAAGTGGCAGTGCAGTTCTATGCATTATTTATTATTTATTTTATTATTTGTTTTCTTCTTCACCTAGATTTTTCCCTAAAACAAAAACATGTCTATAAGCTTTTACAGGTACGTCCAATGTAATGAACAACAGAAGAAATAAGAAAGATACCTGTGTACGTTAATTGCTTGGTAATTTGTACATAAATTATCTCAACGCATAATTTATGTCACTTATCACACCCAATAGTTTCGCTATTTCATAAAATACTAAGTTAATTTCCAGCCCACTGGAGCCATACACACTCACACACTTGGTGTTTAGAATAAATATTTATACCAGCAGACCCAACTGTTTATGGATTCTCTACTTCCACTTAGAGAGATTAGACTAAGAATATGGTGCCCTATTTACAGAATGAGGGTTAAACAGGACTGTTCTTTTTGAATGTGTACACTTGTTTAAAAAAATGCTTTATAAATTGCATTAATGATATGGTTTGGCTCTGTGTCCCCACCTAAATCGCATCTTGAATTGTAATCTCCAGGTGTTGAGGGAGAGACCTGGTGGGAGGTGATTGGATCATGGGGGCAGTTTCCCCCATGCTGTTCTCGTGATAGTGAACGAATTCTCATGAGATCTGTTGGTTTTATAATTGTTTGTTCCTCTCTTGTTCTCTCTCCTGCCACCATGTGAAGAAGGTCCTTTCTTCCCCTTCGCCTTCTACCATAATTGTAAGTTTCCTGAGACCTCCCCAGCCATGGCAAACTGTGAGTCAATTAAATCTCTTTCTTTTACAAATTTCCCAGTCTCAGGTAGTATCTTCATAGCAGTGTGAGAATGGACTAATAATATTAGCTATATGAATATAAGTTATTGTTAGCAGAAAAAGGAGTCTTGATCTAGACCCCAAGAGAAGGTTCTTGGATCTAGTGCAGAAAGGAATTCAAGGCAAATTGCAAAGTACAGTGACAAGAAATTGAGCTTTATTGAAAGCTCCTCCATTACAGAATAGGGTGTCCTCAGACAGCAAGTGGAGGAACGCACCGTCTTTGTTTCAAGTTTTTCTTATATAGGGATCTTGTCTATGTAAAGGTAAACTAAGCTTAAGCTATGCCTGTGTGTAGGTGGGCTGACAGCATGACAAAACTTATCATTTTATTGATTTAAAGAAAACTATTCCTGACATTTTAATGTGTAAATGCATCAAAGCATAACTATAATTATCCTGAAAGCATATATTGTTATGAGTATTGAGACATCTGGACTTTCTGTTGTTGTAGGAGTTTGTCCTTGTAGGTATCTTTATATTGTTTCCTGAGTAGTAAATATCTTATGACCAAGTGACTGGCAATAAATGTGCCTTACTAGTTTTGAGATAGAGTTGACTTTAAAATAGTGTCAACTCTGACTCTCCTGGGCTCCTGCATCCCTGACATTATTGCTATTAGGATGCTGATTTATTGACTCTTCTGTGAAAGAAAAAGGTTGAGAATAGCACATTTTCGGTACACAGCATATTGCTCTGTTGGCACTTTGGAAACGCTTGCTTACTTGCATTTTTAAACATATCACTTAAGGCTGGGCATGGTGGCTCACACATGTAAACCCAGCACTTTGGGGGGCCGAGGCAGGCGGATCACCTGAGGTCAGGAGTTCGAGACCAGCCTGGCCAACACGGTGAAACCCCGTCTCTACTAAAGATACAAAAATTAGCCAGGTGTGGTGGTGCGCACCTGTAGTCCCAGATGCTTGGGAGGCTGAGGCAGGAGAATCACTTGGACCCGGGAAGCAGAGGTTGCAGTGAGCCGAGATCACACCAGTGCACTCCAACCTGGGCAACAGAGCAAGACTCTATCTCAAAAAATTAAATAAATGAATAAATAACTTAAAACTTTCACCTGAAAAGGATTTGGGATTCAAAAATAGTTTCTCTGTGGCATCAGGTTTAAGGGAGAGTCTCCAGAATTCTTCCCCTATATGATAATGACAATGTAATCCTCACAATTAAAGACCATGATACATTACAAGTTGGTGATTTCCCCTTCCAGGCGCTTTGGCATTTCACCCTTTTCAGAGCTAAGGAGAAGTCAGATAAAACAGGCCAACAGTATGATCTGCATCAGATCACTACTTTGCAGTAGTTTTATTGTGCAAATGCCTCATCTGATGCCTCATCTGACACCAGATCTCCGTCTTTATTAACATTTAGTTTGAATTCCTGGAAGGAAAAATCAATAATAGCAAATGCCCCTGTTTTAGCACAGCCATCAGAGTTCCATCAGCCAAATGAATATGTAGGAAAATCATCCTGGTATCAGTGGGCAATGATCTTATTAAACTATTGCACAAGGGGAAGCTGAATGTTACATAGAAAGCTAATACCAGTGCCACCAAAATCTGTCCTTTGTCACAGCCATGTTTGAAATAAAAAACAACCAGCAAAGACTTCAACCTATTAATAGTAACTGTTTTGATTAGGTATGAAAATAATCTTTCAAAATGACAAAAATCCCATAAATTACAAATTCTTTTAAAAATTGACAAATACAAAAAAATTCACAAAATCTAGAAATGTTTTTATTAGTGAATTATCTGACATGCCTCTACAATACTTGCTTTTCTTTTTTTGAGACGGAGTTTCACTCTTGTTGCCAAGGCTGAAGTGCAGTGGCGTGATCTCAGCTCTTGAGTGTTAGGTATAAGATCAATGTTGTACTTTGTAACCTAGGTTTTTTTAAGCCTGTATTTTCTAGACAATGTGTTTCCCTCTGTTAGATAACAATCAAGTGTTTTTTAATTCAATTTCAAGGTAGAGGTATGACAATTAAGATTGTTGTCAATTCCCTGGTCATTTGATACAGACGCTGCCTTCACTGTAATTCAAAAAAAAAAATTCAGTAACTTCTCATTCGTTCCATTCAACATACTTAATGCTTACCTGAGCCATTATGTTTAGGGCATTGTCTTAGTAACTGTGGAAGGTAGAGAAAGCATTACAGCTAGATGGAAGGTCTTTGAATACTACTCTTAGGAAATAGGAGAATATTCTTTGGATCATATATAGGAAGAGATCATTGTTGAATCAATGGGAAAGGTCTATGGAGAGACAGCTGTTAAAAGAGAGGTATTCTTTTTTTTTTTTTGTACTGAATATCAAGATATTTGCTTGAGAATCTGATATCATAAATGGGATAATTTATAGTGTTTCATTTCCTTCATTCTCCCTGCATGCTTTGTCTCCCAGAAGTTATAACTTGGGAAGTAAATCAAGATTTCAGCTTAAATTGACACCAGAGAACTCAGAAGTTCATACCTAGCACCATCGTCGTTTTTCAGGCTGAGCTCAACTCCTTAAACTCTTTAAGATGTAAGTCTTTGCTTTGCTTTTAGATAGGTGAGATCAGTTTCCTGCCCTAAAAAGAAATATTTTCACTCAAATAGATAGAGTGAATCAAAATATAGAGTTGTTACAGTACTAAAGTTTGCATGAGAAATTCAACACATTTATTCATCTCTGCCACATAAATGCATTTCCTATCTTCAGAACAATTTATCTTCAAAACTTTGCTCTATTTGAATTGCAGCAAAATGTATTACGCTATGGGTATTTTTAATAAGAAATACCAAACAGTAAAACTGGACAGGTACCCTACTTCCCTGCTAACATACAACGGTTATAAACCTTCATCTCAGTTTATCCTCTGTTCACAGCCGACTCAAGTAGGCAATAACAATCACTGGGCTACCACATAGCCCTTTCTCTTCCAAAAACCAATGCTTCTCTTATTTCTAAAGTGGTGAAGAAGAAAAACTCAAGAGGCAATAATCCAATGTGTTAATAAATCTCATTGGCTCTATTTGAAAATCTGAAATAGAAGCACTTCTGTGTCACCAGACGATGCCTCTGATGGATTATTGACATCTGAATGGTCTCTTAACTGCTCTGGCTGCTTCACCCTTATTCCCTGTAGTGGATTGATTAGCATCACTCCAAAATCCATGCCCACCCAGAGTCTCCTAATGTGACTTTATTTGGGATTAAGTCTTTACCGATATAATTAGGGTAAGAATTGAGATGAGATCCTAATGGATTAGGATGGGCTCTAAATCCAGTGGCAATCTCCTTGTAAGAGACAGAAAAGGAGAAGATACAGAAACACAGCAAAGAAGAAGATGTGAAGATGGAGGCAGAAATTGGAGTAATGTATCTACAAGCCAAGGAACAACAAAGATTGGCAGCATGAAATAGATTCTCCCTGTGAACTTCCTCAAGAATCCCCCCGTTGACCTCTTGATTTCACACTTCTGATAATTCTGTAGTTTTGTTTTTGAGATGGAGTCTTGCTCTGTTGCCCAGGCTGGAGTGCAGTGGCACCATCTCGGCTCACTGCTACATCCACCTCCTGAGTGCATGTGATTATCCTGCCTCAGCCTCCTGAGTAGCTGGGATTATAGAATTGTGCCACCACGCCTGGCTAATTTTTGTATTTTTAGTAGAGACGGGGTTTCACCATGTTGGCCGGGAAATTCTGTAGTTTTAAACCATCCAGTTGGTTGTAATTTTCTACGGCAGCCCTGGGAAATGAATACACTCCCCAATAGTCTAACTTTATTTCCTTCTACTCCAGCCCTTGTTCATTCTGCTACATTGTGTACTTTGCAATAAGTTAGACCATCCAAAGCACAATCCTGACTTGAGCCTTGACACTTGCTATTTCCTCTCTTGGGAGTATCTTTCCTTCAGATGTGTGCTAGGCTTTCTCAGTAACGTCTTTAACACTCTGAAAGATTACTTGTCTCTGAGGTCTTCCCTGGTGATCTTGAAAAATCACATACCTTCCTCCTCCCCATATACAGATAAGGAGGCCCCACTCCTTATCTGTCTTCCCTGTTTATTATTCTTCCCAGCACCTACCACTCTGACAAATATTTTACTCCTCCATTTGCATATTGTAGCTCCTTCCTCCAGTTTGCAGGCTCTGTGGGCAGGGATTTTTTACTGTTTTGCTTGTACCTATATCCCTCACACCTGGGGGGTTCAGCGTGTATCACAATGAGTGTACCCAGGCATAAAGGAATAAATGTGCAAATTAAAGATATGTATTTTACTTTAAATTTATTTTTACTTAATGCATTCATTCATTCATCAAATATTTATTGAGTCTCTAAGCTCAAGACTTTGATGAATATTAGGCTTTTTTAAAACAACGCTTAAAGTTTTAAGTTTTCTGAAGGCAAGAAAACTTTCAGAAAACTTAAAACTTCAAAGAGTAAGTAAATAATATAGACAAAAAGCAGTAAGGGAGGGCAAGGGAAAGCAATCTAAAGTGAGAGTATTATGGTTCACATACTGTGCCGGTATTTTTAGTGTTTGAAATATTTTAATGTATTTTAATAAATTCATCATTTTATGTATATGTCTGTATTTATTTATTTATTTATTTATGAGAAGTCACGAAACAGACCAATGAGGGACAAGCGTCTTCCAAAACCATAAATTGCCATAGAGCCCAGGAAGGGAGAGGTCATTTCAGGCCAAGTTGTTCAGGGAAGGCTTCATGGGGGAGGTGGTATTTGAGCAAAGCTACGATGGGATGCATGATTTTGGTAGGCGGTGATTATCAGTACATGCTCCAGGGACAGCAAATGAGATCATGGATGTAACATGTGTGTACTGTGTCCAGGTTTAGTGGGAGAGAAGCCTGGAAATACAGGCCAAAATATTCTGCCTATGGTACTATGTGAAGTGGATTCCTCCAGTTCTGTTCGAAGGAGAGAGAAACAGGTAGGAAGAGTCTCTGCCATTTGAATGTATTTGAAAAACTTTATGACTCAGGCTTTTATCCTTAAATCCCTGTGCCTTATTTGTTTCTTCTCCTCTGGGCATATCCATTTTAAGTACTAAAGTCCCACACTCAATTCAAGACTCCAGCAAGTGTCTGGTCTCGGTAGAAACTGGCAAATTGGATGAATGAGAGGTATGATGGAGCCTGGTTTTCAACTCTTGGTTTGTGTTAAGTATTGAGAAGGGGAAACTTTATAAGTTCTCTTTCCCTGGTTATCTGTGACATTTGTCACCTCTAATCAAGTCATCTCTCTGCCAGCTCTGATGTCTGAACGTTGTTCTTTCTCATGCACACATTTCTTTTCAGGAGACTATTCTCTGTCTTGCCTGTAGTAGATACTTATGAAGCAGTAGTTCTTGATTTTTATTACTGCAGTTTGTTTATGGATTCCTCTTTCTTCCTCCTAGCTTTCCCTAGATGTCATTGACCCTGTGTTTACCATCTTTGCATTGCCTCATTTTGCCACAGAGCCAAGCACAGACCAGACACCTAATGAACACCCATCAAACTTGGTTAAATGCTCAAGGAATAAGCATTATTTTGCTACTTCAACTCTCATATGCATATGGGTAAATTTCAATACTCTGTCTCTGACCAGACTTTGTAATTCAATTCTGTATCTCCTGAAATGCAATATTGTAAATATTGTAGGAATTAAAGTCTTAGCCATACTCCCTGTTGAGTGAGTGTATTTTAAAGCAAACATCTGATATCTCTGCCACTCACTTTTCTCGTCTGCACAATGGGGATGATAATAATCATATCCATATATCATTTGGGAAATAGGCTAAGATGTGAGAGTAGCTATTTGAGTAGTTGTGCCTTCCCTATGCCACCATTAGGTGACAGAACATCTCCCTTTGGATATTTGTCATTATTTCCCAACATAGAATACCTCTACGAATCCTATTCCCTCTTAGAATTTTCCTTTCTCTGTGACTGACCCTACCACTATCTTAAGTCTAAACTTGGATGCTGTTTTTCCATTGTCCCTTTTATTTCATTGTTCCTCGGGCTTATTGATTCTTCTTTCAAAATGCATTTCAAATTTATCTACCCCAGGGAAGGTGTTTGTCCTAAACTCCAAACTTTGTCTTCTAACTGCTGCATGCTGTCTGTAGCATCTCACGATTCAACTCCCATCAGACATCACCAACCAGAAATGTTTTTGAAAAAGACTGCTTGTGTCATTTTACTTCCCAAACAGAAATTCTCCAGTTCTTCTCCACTGTGCTTCTTTTATTCGTGCTCATTTGTTATTTTAATTAACTAACATTTTTTGAATTCCTATTTCATGCCCAGGCAGGTTGTAAGATGCTAGGGATGAAAAGGAAAAACAAAACAAAACAAAACAAAAAAAACCCAAAAATAAAAATAAAAATAAAAAAATGATTTTGGGAAGATTCTGGAGTTCTCATTAGCATAACGATTTTTACATTCTGCTTAAATTCCTCCACTTCAATCTTTATTTTGCTCCTGACTTCAAATGATCCTGCTGCCTCAGTCTCCCAAAATGCTGGGATCACAGATGTGAGCCACTGTGCCCGGCCCCTCTCTGATCTTAATTTCCCATCCCCTGGAGCCAATGCTCACCCTCACTCCTGTCCCAGACACCCTAGGTTCTACATTCCCATGAATAACATGTTTCATTCCATTTGACTTCAAGATATTGTTCGTGCTGTTCCCTAACCCAGAATGTCCTTCATTTGTTAAGCAAATATGCATTGGTCAACTTTGTGCCAGGCACTTTCATTTCTGTATGTCCTTCAGGATCTAATTTAAAATATGCTTTGTTCCAGTTAAGTTCAAATGAAAAATCCCAGTGCCTTCATCTGTACCTTATGGAGATACTGGACACTGAATTATTTACTGCCTTAGGGTTTTGCTTACTTGTTGCATGTCTTGTTTATACCCAATACAATTATAAACTCAAGAAATCCAGAGTCATTTTTAACTTCTTATATCTCCTTCTCCCTTTCCTTTCCCCATACCCACTTCAACCACACAATGAGCTGCCTACAGGAAACATTTTGTAAATTCTTTTTAGTAAAACAAAGTATTGAAGGAGGAGATATTGGCCCACACCCCATTGCTCACTGTGATAAAGCAACTTACTAATGTTTGTTTTGTGGAAGGTTAGTTGTTTCAGAAACTTAGGTACACACAAGAAGAGTTTCCATATTCAAATATATTTGGGAAATTCTGAGTTAAAGTTAAACCAATGTATTTACAGCAGGACATTAATTTCTTCTAGATGAAATTATAGTTTTCCAAACTTATTTTTAAAACACCAACTTTTTGGTGAAGACACATTTTTAGAATGAATGGGCAACAATCACACGTCCAGAATTGCCTGAGAATTCCTGGAGTTCAGTCTGAGATTTGTAATTGTTACATGGAATAACATATGACTTTCTTCCAGCTTACTACTTCATCATCTTCATGGTAGACCCTCCAGAAATAATCAAAGCAGGAAATAATAGAAATAAATATAAAGCAAAGTCAACAGGAAACACAGTAAATGGAGTCATTATGGATGAGTGAAAGGACAGTGATGGCCCTGTAAATCGAAGCTAAAGAGGTTGTTTTGCAGTTGAGTAGAAGCAGGCAGGCATATGCAAAGAGAATCAGGTTAGGATTTGGGAGACCTGGGTTTCATTTCTGGCTTTGCCTTCAATTGCCTTAAAATTTGAGCAGATCATTGAAGGTCTCCACATCTCCTTTTTGTTTTGTTTTGTTTTTTGTTTTGTTTTGGTGTGTATTCCCATTTATATAATGAAGAGATTAGATTAAATAAGTGCTAAAATACCTCCTAGATCTAATGTTTATGTTTCTGCAATGCAGATTCTTTACATTTTAGTCGGGCTTCACCTCTGCATACAAATCCGTGAAATATGCCTAAAGACATAGGCGTAGTGAATGAAATATTAGTAATCTATGGTGAGGAACTCCTGAAAATGACTGGCTGATGTTGCATATCCCCTCTGGTAGTTTCTGTGCTGGTTCCCTAGAGATAATAAACTCAGGTTGTTAGTTGTGAAATGTCATTTCTGTTATTCATTCTGAAGTGAGGAAACAATGGCTGCCTAGGGAATTTTTAATGTGATGTATGGAGCTTAGTCATCGCTAATGCATTGTAATGTGACTTTTCTAATGGAGCCTTGTGGAAGATTATGACTGGTTCAGTTTTGGCTCCTCCTTAAATTGTGCCAAATGACAAGAATGCAGGCATTTGGTCAAAGCTGACCAGGAACTTTTGAGGACCATCCAATTCACTAAGTTTGTGAGTGACCACAAATTTGAGCTCTAAACACATAGGGAGGAAGGTAGGGAAATTTTAGTCAATTACAGATTTTCCCACCCTAGGAACCAAAGATTTTCCTTTCTTTTATCTTGCATTTTTAACAGATTGCTTACAAGAATGAAACACCCAAATACCTTCTCCATTTGCCCTCCTAAATGTTTGCTCTAATACTCCTAAAACAGGTTTTTGCTTGGGCAAATAACATGGAAAGGCAAATAACTCCACACACAACTGTTTACCCAGTAGCTCATGCCAATGTGTGGTGGGCTGTATTGATTTTTCAGGAGTTATACAGCTCTTTTAACTAAAATGGCTAAAGGTCATAGTATAGTTCTCAGGTAGGGTAATGGTCATGAGGGTATTTAATTGCCATAGTTATTCAACTCTGTATTTTTGAGATACCACCAGTAGATGGTGATTAATTAGTGACTCTTTTTGAAAAGCAAGATACAACTAAAAATAATGTAGGAAAGGACTCTTCGTACCAAGGTGTTCATAAACACAATTAGAAAATCACTTCACTTTTGTGCTTAGATGATGACCATGAATAATAGTATGACGTCAATGATGTTGTTTATCTTCAATGTTTATCTTATTTAATATATACTGATTTCATTCCATGTGGTCTGTCCACAACCAGCTGAAGTCAAACCTTGATTATTTTGCCTGTTTTCCACAATTTACACAAAATAAGCATAAATGCCACCCTTGACACGTGGAATGTTGTTATAATTGTGTGACTTGAGTTCTGCTTATTGTGTGGACTCAATGAGATCAACCTATCTCCAGCAAGTAATCAGATTGTAAAGGGATGTTTGTTCCGTAAAGTTACCTAGAATCATCTTGGGGAATGCTTGTGTTGGGGGAGGTAGTGGGAAAATTAAATAATGATCAGGGATATAGTAATAAATAAGAGAGAGTCCCTTCTTCCAAGAATCTCAGCTAATAGAGACTTGGAGAGGAAAGATGGGGACAGCAATAATTACAGTACTGTCTAGTAGGGGCCAATGCAGAGGAGAGACAAGGAAGATATGGGGAGAGTGGGTGGATACCTGGAGGAGGTAAAACTTGGGCTCGCATTTGTGGGATGAGTAGAAATTTATTAGGTAATTAAAAAGGGAATCTTTTCAGATATAACAGCAAATCCAAAAGAGGGGATTAGATAATGGGCTGTGTTATGGGAACACAAAAATGTTCCTATGGATAAAGCACAAAGATGTTTGTAAAATGTAGCAATATGTGGCTTGTGGCTGGAAGTAGCAATATGTGGCAATGGCTGCATTGTGAAAGGTATTGAATGGCAAACAAATTTTAATTTAAAAAAATCATTGTTCAAAGGTACTGAAGAGCCATTGGTAACTTGCAACTTTTTTTCCTACTCTTTATGTATAGATATATAATTTTCATATGACTAAAAGTGGTCATATGCAGGCTTTCCTTATTTGATTCCACCTTTGCCTCTTCATTGTCATTACTAAACTACTTTCTCAAGGTAATCAGTGTCAGCAACCTCTCATGTTTTTCTCAGGATTTATTGTCTATTCTCACACTGCCATGAATAAATAGCTGAGACTGGGTAATTTATCAAGGAAAGAGGTTTAATTGACTCACAGTTCTGTATTGCTGGGGAGGCCTCAGAAAACTTACAATCATGGTGGAAGGTAAAGGAGAAGCAGGCACCTTTGTCACAGGGCACCAGGACAAGGTGAGTCCAACAGGGGAAATGACAGACACTTATAAAACAATCACATCTCATAAGAACTCATTCACTATCATAAGGACAGCATGGGGAAACTGCGCCCATGATCCAATTGACTCCACCTGGTCCTCCCTTTGATATGTAGGGATTATGGGGATTACAATTCGAGGTGAGGTTTGGTGGGGACACAGAGCCAAACCATATCATTCCACCCCAGCCCCTCCCAAATCTCATGTTCTTCTCACGTTCCAAAACCAATCATGCCTTCCCAAAAGTCCCCCAAAGTCTTAACTCATTGCAGCATTAACTCAAAAGTCCACAGTCCATAGTCTCATCTGAGACAAGGCAAGTCTCTTCTGTCTATGAGCCTGTATAATCAAAGCAAGTTAGTTACTTCCAAAATACAACGGAGGTACAGCCATTGGATAAATACACCCATTCCAAATAGGATAAATTGGCCAAAAGAAAGGAGTTATAGACCCCATGCAAGTCAGAAATCCAATAGGGTAATCCTTAAAATTCCAAAATAATTTCCTTTGATTCCACGGCTCACATCTGTCTGGGGCAGTCCACTGTGTGTAAAATGCCATCTGATGATTACATAAGAACATCTTTTTAAAAGTATATTTCTTTACCATTTCAATTTGATCTTCTAGAAATAGCCTCTTTTGTTTGTCCGTCTTGTTTTTATTTTTTTATTTTTGCTAATTTTTGAGAGCTCTTTTCTATCCTCTGCAATAGTAATATTTATTCAAAGTCTATGATTTTGTTAGTAGCATATTTTGCCATACAAAAGATCTAACTTTATCTGGTATCTTTTTGCTTATACTATTAGGGTTTCCAGTTGCGGTTAAGAAGGCCTTCCATGTGATTACTTAGATATTCTTGCAGGATTTTAAGGTTTTATATACATGATTAAGTTTCTAATCCATGTGGTATTTGTTTTTGTATTATATAACGTAAACCAGGGGTCTGGTTTCATTTTTTTTCTAGTTAAACAGTCCATTGGACCAATACTATCTATTAAATAAACCACATTTTTCCTCCACTGAATTTAAATAAAACTGTTATCATATGCTAAGTTCTTCTTTTATTTTTTGTTTTTTGCTTGAGATAAAGTCTTGCTGTCTCCCAGGCTGTATTGTGCAATCTTGGCTCACTGCAACCTCTGCCTCTTGGGTTCAAGTGATTCTCCTGCCTCAGCCTCCTGAGTAACTGGGATTACATGTGTGCACCACCATGCCTGGCTAATATTTTGTCTTTTTAGTAGAGACTGGGTGTTACTATGTTGGCAATACAGGTCTGAAACTCCCAACCTTAAGTGATCCACCAACCTTGGCCTCCCAAAGTTCTGGAATTACACGTGTGAGCCACCACACCTGGCCATCATACACTAAGTTCTATGTTCTAAGACAGGAATTGCCAACACCTGGGACATGGACTTCTACTGGTCTGTGGCCTGTTAGGAACAGGGCCACATAGCAGGAAGTGAGTGGAGGGTGAATGAGCAAAGCCTCGTCTGTGTTTACAGCCACTCCCTATAACTTGCATTACTGCCTGAGCTCCACCTCCTCTCTGATTGGCAGTGGCATTAGATTCTCATAGGATCACGAACCCTGTTGTGAGCTGTGCATTTGAGGGATCTAAAAGTGTACACTTTATGATAATCTAATGCCTGATGATCCGTTACTGTCTCCCATCACCCACAGAGGGGACCATTACGGGAGAACAAGCTGAGGGCTCCTACTGATTCTACATTATGGTGGGTTGTATAATTATTTCATTATCTAGTGCAACGTAATAATAATCAAAATAAAGTGCACAGTAAATGTAATGGACTTGAGTCACCCCCAAACCACCCCGAACCAACAGGAAAAAATTGTCTTCCACAAAACCAGTCCATGGTGCCAAAAATGTTGGGGACCACTACTCTTTGATCTATTTCTAGTCTCAATTCTGTTTCTTTGATTTTTTTTTCTATTGCTATACCATGTTGTTTAATAGCAGATGTATAGTACTTTCTAGTATTAGATAAAGAATATCCCTCTCTGTTTTTCAACATTTTCTCCAGCCCTTTTTATCCCATTATGAACATCAGCATCATTTGATTCAATTCAAAAAATCTTTTTTGGGTTCAAATTTGAAATGCATTATATTTATATGTTAATTCTAGGAGCAAAGACACTAGTTTTTCTCATTTACTTTCTGTCCCTTTCTTGTTAAACTGGAGGGTCTTCAGGAGTGGCTAGATATGAACAGATGTGTATTTTGAAGGCTCCATGCAGCACGAGGATGGCGGATGGATTAGATTGCAGTAAGATGGGGTGAGCAAGAAAGACCAATGTGTATTTTTTGCCACTACCCAGAAAATGCTGACTTCTGGCTAAAGCAATAACAGTTAGTGTGGCTAAGAAGACACTGAAAAAAGAGTCATTTTTGTAGATAAGATCAACATTAACTGGTTTTCATAAACAGTTGTATTGAAGCATTGATATACAAAAAGCTGCACGTATTTAATGTATACAATTTGGTGAATTTGCAACAACATGAGTTTTTAACAGAACTTGTGTGGAAGTTGAAGGATACTGAAGAGTCTAATGTCTCAGGGTCTTGGCTAGATTGTGACTGGACTCATATCTGTGCCATTCATGACAAGAAGTCGGAGTGAGGTAAACATTTCTAAGGGTAGAGTGACAATGAGCCCAACATTGGACACATTTCATTTTGAATTGCCTAATATTAGATGATAATTTGGAAATTTGGAGTTGAAGTGAGAAATCAAGGTTGGAAATATAAAGGGGGTATTATGGTGATAGAGCTGATAGCTTTGTGTGTGTGTGTGTGTGTGTGTGTGTGTGTGTGTGTGTGTGATTGCTGTAAAAAGACTTTGTAAAGAAAAAAGTTCATCAAAAGAACTCCTTCACTTCTCTTTAAAAACTCACATTTGACTTCATGCTTGGAAGGTAGTAGGGGATATTTCTACTTACAAAGAAGCCAGGTTAAGGAGAAATCTTCACTCAGTTTTTCCAAAATCGTTAGAAGAAAGGACAAAACCCAAGCAGCCTTGGACACTGTGATCTGAAGACCACAAGCAAGAATGAGTATTTGTTTTATTTATGATGTTGACGAAGCCTAGTCACTACTTTAGACAGTTAAGAGAAAAATATATCATCTCTATTACTTAATGGAATAAAGACTTTCACATTTGAACGCATTGACTCACACACATGCAACCTACACAAACACACTGGTTTACTGAAAAGCTCCTCTTTAATTTCTTCATGTTGGTTTTGCTTTTTGGTGAGCTGCCATGTTTATTTCTAATGATGAGTTTCTTTAGGGACTGTGTCTCTTCACCTCTAGTGACAATATTATCAGTACAGTCACATAGAGGTCCTGGATAGGGACTGCTTTGTTAAATGACATTTGGCAACTGCCTGATGAGGTTTAGCCAATTTTCATGCCAGATATTTAGTAACATAATGTATCATGGGTTAGATGCCAATGGTTTTTGGACCATTTCCTGTCTGTGCTTATGTGCTATGGACCCAGGGGGTGACTAACAAAGTGGCACACTTTATTCATCTGTGAATAACAGCATGTGCAAATGAAGCCTGGGAATTAGAGCTCTCCTGCCTCTGCTGGAGAAAAGAGAATGTTGTGGTGGCTCATCCTTAATTCTGTATTGGCCTCTAGGCTTATCCATGTTGATTGTTCCTATCGTTCCACACAGCAATTTGAATCAAAATGTGAGATCTTTCGTTTTAATCATTATATGCAGCCAAATTTCAAATAGACATCCAGTGTGAAAACAAGAGACATTTTGCCTTGAACTAATTACATTGACTTAAGACAGTTAAAATCCTTACTCCAAACCCAATCTCTTTTATTAATTATTAAATAAACCCTTAAGATGTTACATTTAATATTGAATCTCTTGCATAATCAATCCTATAAGCCATGCTTCTTATTCATTCACTTATTTAACAAGCTTTCATTAGGGATGTACTTGGTATAATCATCAGGCTATACCTACCTTGTATATTGCATTACATGTCCTCCTTCATGCTTTCATCTGTTTCCTCCTTTCTTTGTACAACTTTCCCTTTGCTGTCTGGAAGAATAATATCAATTTGCTACAGAATTTAATTCAGTGCTCCTTTCACACATTTTGTACTTGATGACTGTATCTACATGCACTTTCAAATCCAGTGTATCTTCAGAATGTTTTTAAAGCAATAGATCAATTGCTATGCCAATACTACTTCTTCCTCCTCCTCCTCCTCTTCTTCTTCTTCTTCCTCTTCCTCTTCTTCCTCTTCTTCTTCATCTTCTTCTTCCTCTTCTTCCTTCTCTTCTTCCTCTTCTTCCTCTTCTTCTTCTTCTTCTCCTCCTCCTCCTCCACCTCCTTCTCCTCCTCCTCCTCTTCCTTCTTCTTTCTCCTCCTCCTCATCACCCTCCTCCTCCCTCCTCCTCCCTCCTCCTCCTCCTCCTCCCTCCTCCTCCTCCTCCTCCTCCTCCCTCCTCCTCCTCCTTTATTCTTTTTCTTCTTCTTCTTCTTCTTCTTCTTCTTCTTCTTCTTCTTCTTCTTCTTCTTCTTCTTCTTCTTCTTCTTCTTCTTCTTCTTCCTCCCTTCACCAGTCCTTTTTTGGTTCATTTGGCAAAGGCCATCTCATATTTCTGTCCTGCATTTAATTAAATTGAGCAGACATTAGCTTTGAAATTTCATTTTCTAAAGCACTAAAGGAAATAAATGTTTTTAGACTCAAGTAAACAGCTAGAGGGATCAAAATTTTCCTGTTACTAAGGTCATCATTCAATACAGGGATGCCCATTCTCTTCAAAGATGCTCTTGATGTACCTTCCAAATAGAAGCTCAGCAACCATGGCATGCTGCCTTGGTGAAGGGGCTGTAGAGGCAGAGTGGCTGCACCAAGGGTAGAGATGAATTTGGCCTGATTTTCCCAAAAGGAAACCACCCACAAAGCTTCTGCAAAGGAAAGGGATGGAGGTATTGCCATGGTCATGAATTAGTTTCATTGTATGATGCAGTATGATAGTCTTTAGTCTTTTTCTGTGAATTTTTTCACAGGTAGCCCTATCTTCCAAGCACATAACTCTGCCAGGCACTGTCTTAGATATTATAGATACACATGAATAAGAAGGATTATTTGCCATGAGGATTCACATTCTAGCAGAGGACACAGAGACATAAAGCAAGAGACAATCTACTTTCTTCCTTTTTTTTTTTTTTTTTTTTTTTTGAGATAGAGTCTCACTGTGTCACCCAGGCTGGAATGCAGTGGCGTGATCTTGGCTCACTGCAATCTCCACCTTCCGTGTTCTAGCAATTCTCTGCCTCAGCCTCTTGAGAAGCTGGGATTACAGGCACCTGCCACCACACCCGGCTAATTTTTGTATTTTAGAAGAGGTGGGGTTTCACCATCTTCACCAAGTCCAGGCTGGTCTTGGACTCCTGACTTCGTGATCCACCTGCCTCGGACTCCCAGAGTGCTGGGATTACAGGCATGAGACACCGCACCAGCTGAGACAATCTACTTTCTACAGCCAGAATAGGTTAATTAATTTAACTAAATACAACTTCTGATTTTTTCCTATCAGATTATTGTCTTCAAATAGTAACAAGAGATGCCTTCAAGAAACTATATAACTGAGTAGCTAACACACACGGCATCCCTGCCAATTTATACCCTCAACCAGCATTCTACTCTACCTCCTCCAACAAGTGATGGTAAGAGAGAAGAAATCGTGTATTATTATTCAGAAACAATTATAACCCTAGAAGGTTGATTTTAATGTTGGGAAAATTTTCCAAAAATATTAACATGTTAACAGGTAACTTATGTTGAGTGTCTATTCTGTGCCAGTCACTGAATCAAGCCCTTTTGATGTGTAATCTCAATAATCCTTCCAACAACTTGACAAAGAAGGTACTATTATTATTCCGTTTTATTGGTAAGAAAACAGAAGCTCATAGAGATAAAGTAACTGACTCAGGTTACATGGGTTTTCAGGGTAGAACCAGAATCCAAACACAGAACATTTGGCAGGCTTTGAAGCCAGTTCTCCTGACTACTGTTAAGAGAGCTTAACCTCTAGAATATCCTCATCCTCATTAAAAACTGGCAGTAAAAATGTAAGCAACTGATTATTGATGCTTATTGCATTTTAGATAGATAGCTAAGTCTTTCATAAACACATTCCTTTTAATTCCCTTTACAACCCAGAGAGGTGAAGACTGTTCATTTCCACTTTCATTTATATTCTATAATAAAGAAACACTGTTCAACAACTGTTCAAGCCAGTAGAATAGCATCTTTTCTTTTTTCTTGGTCATTCTCTATCCTGTTATCCTGCTTTGTTTTCTTTACAGAGCTTTCCTCTATCTGAAATAGCTGATATTTATTTGTATATTCTCAGCCTCCCCTCACAGAATCAGAGGTTGCTTGTGTTTTGCTCACTGCTGCATCTCCTGAGCCCTGAACCTAGAACTATACCTTAAAAATGCTTGGCACCTAATTAATATCTGCTCAGTGGATGAATGAATAAACAGAAAAAAGCCTGTGTGTTGTCGGGAGCTATCAGTCACTGCTTTTGCATCCTGGGAGGAACTTGACCTCTGTCCTTCCCACTGCTTTCTCAGAGAACCTGACCTCGGAGCAGGTGTTCAGCTTCTCACCCAGGCACAACTTGGGACTGTGTCTCCCCTTCTTTGGTGTGGCGTCTTCCTAGAGGCCATGACCACAGCATCAACATGAAGCAGCTCTGAAATTGCGTAAGACCCAGAAACAATGTCTGGCAAATCCTCAAGCTTCCATTAGCTAAATGATAGAATGGAGCAGCTGCACTTCAGACCTTATTCTTAAATCTGGAATTGATGCCAAATTAACAATATTCCAGCCATTACTCTTCCAGAGAACAGGGTGGATTTCTTGGCCTAAGTTTTGTCCTCTTGGCATGATATTGCCAAGGAAAATGTGTCCAGAGATTTGTCTCCAAAAGTCTGCTGCCTCAGGCTACAAACTGGTCATTTCATCACGCGGAAACTCTTCCTATTTCTGTCAATTGTCATGTTTTGCCTCCTGGCCTTCAGGATGCCACTAATGCATATGTACCAATTGGAGTCTGACCCCAGAATAAATATCTGCTGCAGTGAATTGAGTCTGACACATAATGGTTCGTGTGATCTAACTTTGTCTATCCCTTCATCAACTTCTACATCCCTCTCCCATGAAACTACTTATAATTTCCTCCGTGTCTATGCTGCCTCAACTCAGAGCTCTTGCTCACGCTGCTGCCTCTTCCTGAAATGTTTGTGAAACTCCCCTCTTTGTCACCTAGCCAATTTGTACCATTCCCCAATCTCTTGCTAATGCACCCATCACTTATACCAGTGTATGGTCAGCCTTGGCACTGTCATTCAACATCATGCACCTACTGGGCATCCAGGTGCCTTGCAGTGCACCAGGCACCAGGAAGTGTAGTGATGTCATAAGATAATCATGGGAAAATTATAAGACTTGCTGGCATCTCCACCAAAAATCTCTTGTGGAAAAGATGCTGGAGTTGTACAAAAATCAGAACATGTAGAATCTGCAAATTCCTGTGTATAAATCCGATTTGTTTGCAAATTAAATTGAATTTGCTTGACAGTGGGTTTTTTTTTTTTTAGAAAATGATAGAAACTGGCCTGTTAGTGTTTCTGATGAGGAAAGAAATTTGCCCATAATCCTAGAAATGGTCTCCTGCTCAGGCAGGCAAAGCCTCGCTACAGGCAGAGGCGCCCACCACCTCTTCCCCACACTTTTCTATTCCACCCCATCTACCGAGTAAACCAAACTTTTTCTGAGGCCTCAATAAAATCAAGCCTCTGACCTTCAGGCAGAAAGCAGGAGCAGCCTGATTCATAGTGAGTATTACTGAGCCCTGAGTTGTGTAGGCAACAGGGGTCAGTAAAGCCCAACCAGCTGGTCTGTTTCTAACCCTGGTTTCCTGAAACCTCCATCTCTTGTGGTTGAATGAATCATAATAAGGACTATCCAGAAGAGAGTAGTCATCACTCATTTTAGGAGATTGCAAAACCAGCAGTGCACAAAACAGACAACTTCTTTATCCTCACAGAGGATAGATTCTAGTGGGTACTGCCATGATACCCTGTGTGGATTTCTGTGTGGGCCATGTCAACAATGTTCTACAGTTGTTGGTTTGTGTGCCCGCCTCTTGGACTGTGAACACCTTTGGAGTCTTATTCATGTTCATGACCAAAATGCCTAGACTATCTCCAGCTCCATGTCAGTCACACAGTGAAGGTTTGATGAACGGATAAATCTCAGGTCTGGCGTGGTCAGGCATGCCCGTAATCCCAGCACTTTGGGAGGCCGAAGCTGGTGAATCACTTGAGACTAGCCTGGCCAACATGGCGAAACCCCATCTCTACTAAAAATACAAAAATTAGTTGGGTATGGTGGCACGCACTGGTAGTCTCAGCTACTCAGGAGGCTAAGGCAGGAGAATCTCCTGAGTCCGAGAGGCAGAGGTTGCAGTGAGCCCAGATGGCACCACTGTGTTGGGTCTGGGTGACAAAACAAGTCTTGGTCTCAAAAAAAAAAAAAAAAAAAATTAAAATAATAAATAAATCTGGCCATAATAACATAGATCACATATAAAAATATGGTGCTTAGATGCATGCTTTATTTGTATACATTCTGGGAGGTGTGAGAGAAATCCTCAAATTTACAATAACTTTTTGATAAAATGCATTAAATGTTACAGGATTGAAGATTTGAATTTTTGTCTGTTTAAACAAAGAAGGGCATCAAGAATGGTAATTAATTAACAGTGAGTGAGAAGAAAGAGAAAGTATTTGTGCGGGACAGAGAACTTGCAGTTTTCTTAGATATCTTGGGTACAGGGATGGGTGCAAGTAGTGAATGAGAAAATGTATTGACTTGAAAACTGATCCTTACAGGGTTAGAAATGGGTGCAGTATTTCTACAGCCCAGCATGCATGCAAACTCTGCGTGAGCTCTAGCTGCACTTAAACTCAGTGGAGAGTTTTAGAATACAAACTGGAAGGGTTTGAGAGAGATGTGTGGTGCAGCATGGAAATAATTTACCTTTCGTTTTACGTAATCAGAGAAGAGAACTGCAAATGCAGTTTGTGTACTCAGGAAGTAAATTATCTGTACTCACGGCTGCAGTTCTTTAGGGTGACTGTATTTAATGTTAGCTATAAACTTTGTTTACTACTTGTCTTAATTTTCCCTATTACCTTCTGAAACATAGATTTAAGTTGCAAAGTGTATTTTCTTATTTCCTTTATGATATAGTAAAAAACAAGTTTCTTCATGAATTTAATTAAAATTAGCTAGTTTTAAAGTACTTCTTTGGACATAATAGAGTGATATCGTCTCTCTCCCCCACCCCTTCTTTTTATTTCTCTTCTTCCTTTGCTCTTAATTTAGCTCTTACTTTCACTGATTGTTTCTGGCAAAAATATAAGGTAGCAGCACACCAACATGGCACATGTATACCTATGTAACAAACCTGCATGTGATGCACATGTACCCTAGAACATAAAGCACAATAAAAAAAAGAAAAAATATATAAGGTAGCAATATTGTCAGGCAATGAAAACTTCTAAAAAGTCAACTTGCTACAGAACTCAAGGTACAAGTGAAGGTACAAGGAATAATTTATAGCTTTTCATAATTATACATGTATGTGTAGTTTTTCCTTCAAAAATCTTCAGCCTAATGTTGACCTGGCAATTTCCTTCTTACCAATAAGTCACGTGTCCTTTCTCGACATACCTCACAATATAATCAACACTCCTTTCTCTAAGGTACTTCCAGGGTTAGCATTTGAGCATCTTGCCCTTAAAGCCATATTTATCAACTTTTTTTCCAAAATGGCTAGCTTGCCTGAATCCCAATTTCTCTTGCTCCAAATCCTCTACTGTTTCTCCACTTCCTTCAGCATAAGAATCTGACTCCTTAGCTGGAAGAGCATGGCATGAATGAAGGCAACTGATCTTTGAGTCACAAAGTTCTGCATTCAAATCTGCGTCTGACACTTGAGTTAATTAATTAGCTCTGTGAACCTGTAAAGGGAGGTAACAATACCTGCAGACAGCCTTTGATGAAACCAACTAACACAGGCCCTTGAATTTCTTCACTGAGCCCATTTGTACTGAGTTTCTGCTTTCTGCCAGACAATTTGCTTGATTCTAGGGATAAATGACTCTGTCCTCCTGGAGTATAGCATTTAGTAAATGCTCAGTAAATTGGAGCCATAACTGATTACTATTTTCTATTTATGGCCATCTTCTTCTGCTTTAACCCAGTTTTCTGCCCTCATTTCCTTCCTCTCCATTCCTCTTCCAATAAAAATGATCTGTTCAGGGTCTCTAAAGGCATCGTGCACTTCTTGCCACTCTGTTTTGTTCACCTTAACTTCTACTACCTCGAATCTCTTTATCTTTACTTTCTATACAGTTAAGTCCTTTTCTTTCTTTCTTTCTTTCTTTCTTTCTTTCTTTCTTTTTTTTTTTTTTTTTTTTTTTTTTTGACAGAGTCTTGCTTTGTTGCCAGGCTGTAGCACAGTGGTATGATCTCAGCTCAGTGCAATCTCCACTTCCCAGGTTCAAGTGAGTCTTCTGCCTCAGCCTTCCAAGTAGCTGGGACTACAGGTGCGCACCACCACACACAGCTAATTTTTGTATTTTTAGTAGAGACAGGGTTTCACTATATTGACCAGGATGGTCTCGATCTCGACCTCGTGATCTACCTGCCTCGGCCTCCCAAAGTGCTGGGATTATAGGCGTGAGCCACCACGCCCAGCCAAGTTAAGTCCTTTCACACTTCAAGAATTAGTTGTCTCCAATGATGTCATTCTAGATTATTTTAAATAGCAGTTATTTCTTCATCTTCTAAAATTTTGTAGCTGTGGTCCTCACCATTGAGAAATATAAGAATCAACCAGAGATGTTGATGGTGCCATTCCCAGGTCCTGTTTCCACATATTACATTATATTACAGGCTGCTTAGTGTTGAGATCAAGAGTACAGGTTTTGGAAAAAATTTACAGTCACTTCCATAGCATAACACAATTTCTATTATCCCATTGAGAATCCCACATCCGGAGACTTGAAGGGAGTTGGACAAATCCCCTAAGACTGCTCAGTGGGGCACAACACAGACAGAATCCCAAGATTAATGCCTCAAGTTAATGCCTCTAGGACATGGTCAAACTCAAGTTCAGCACAGCCAGGGAGGAATCTACCCAGCAATGTGAAAAGGTCCAGGACGTGAAAGCTATTCCATCAGCTGGAAAGACTAGGTCAGTGGGCCTCAGAGTGCGATTCTTCAGACCAGTGATATTGGCGTCAATGGGAATTTGCTAGAAATGTACATTATTGGGTCCCACCTAAGACCTATTGCATTAATTTTCTAGGGCTTCCATAATGAAATACTACAGATGGGTGACTTAAACAGCAGATATTTACTTTCTCATAGTTCTGGAGGCTGGAAGTCCAAGGCAAGATGGCAGCAGGGTCGGTTTCTTCTGAGGTCTCTGCCCTTGGCTGTCCCCTCTCCTGGCGGCTTCCCTCTCACCCTCTCTCCCCTTTCCCCTCTCCTGAGGGTTTCCCTCTCACCCTGTCTCTCCTCTCCTGACTGCTTCCCCCTCACAGTGTCTCTCCTCTCTTGACGGCTTCCCCCTCACCCTGTCTCCCCTCTCCTGATGGCTTCACCCTCACCCTGTCTCCCCTCTCCTGAAGGCTTTGCCCTCACTGTGTCTCCCCTCTCCTGATGGCCTCCCCCTCACTGTGTCTCCCCCGTCCTGATGGCTTCACCCTCACCTTGTCTCCCCTCTCCTGACGACTTCCCCCTCACCGCGTCTCCCCTCTCCTGACAGTTTCCCCCTCACCGTGTCTTCCACATCCTGATGGTTTCGCCCTCACCGTGTCTCCCCTCTCTTGATGGCTTCCACCTCACTGTGTCCTCGCGTGGCCTTTTCTCTCTGCACTTACATGTCTGTTTCCTAATCTCCTTTTCTAATAAGGACACCCTTCCTATTGGATTAGGGCCAACTCACATGACTTCATTTTACTATAATTACCTCTTTAAAGGCCCTGTCTCCAAATACGGTCATATTCTGAGATATTGGCAGTTAGGATTGCAACATATGGATTTGGGGGAGGCGGGACATAAGCCCATAACACCTACCCAATCAGAAACTATGAAGAAGGTTCAGGGATCTGTGTTTCAACAAATTCTCCAGGTGATTCTACTGAACACTGAGGTTTGCAAACCACTGGATAAACCACCTGGGAGGTTGGATAATGCTGAGCTATGTATTAGGAGTAGCATATAGGCTAACAGCTCATTAACAGTGTTCTATTTAGCCTCATATTCACACCCATGGTTGTACCATGACCTGCAGGGCTGGGAGAAGTACCCAAATTATTAGGATCATGCTGGGCATGCATAGTGTGGGTCTCTTCCACCCACTGGGTGAGGTTAAGCTGGCTTCACCTTAGCTGCCCTACATTATCTCTGATCTCTAAGGCCCAGTGACAGCCCAAATGGCCAGCTAGCTGTGGCTCCCTCCTACTCACCAAGCAGGAAGTGGAAATACTCAACTACTCCATGCTGCTACCTGATTGAAGGTATCACAATGCAGCCTTTGTCTCTAACATTAGTACAGAAGGCCAAACTACCTGCCCACTGGTCTTTCTGCTTGAGTTCGTAGTGTTAGTTTTCTCTGACAGTTGGAAGAGAGTAGAGGGCAGTGGGTGAGGAGAATGGAGCCTATCCCTGATCTTCATGCTTAGTTCAGCCAGCTTTCATTCTCAGCAGGCCCCTGAATTTGACCACACTTTATTAGTCTTAGTCATGATTCAAGGTCCAGAGAGTTTGCCTAACCCTATAAATCCTTGCTTCCACAAAATCTTGGTTGCATCTAGTCCTGCCTGTCTATTTGAATCTCTAATAACTTGATGCTTACACAGACTGGACTTGAATTTGCTTCTTAAACTTTCAACTTGTGATACTAGATTTGGGCTTTTCCTTTTGCAGCTTCCATCCATTTGGGTTCTAGCTCCATCCTACATACCTTTTTCTGCAGGAGTTCCCGGTATGCTGTCCACAGGCACCATGCTACAACATTTATAGCATTGCATATAACACATGGTAGCCGACAAACTTCTTTGCTGGTTCAGCAGTAGCTATATAACCAATGAGCAAACATTATAATCAGGTAGCTGCGATATCTGTTTATTTAGGATCAAAAAGGGGTTACTGATAGGACTACTCTGAAATGTTACATCTTTCTCAGGGAAATTTTTTTCACACAAAAAGTTAAATGTTAGATACCGATTATACTCATAAAAATAGCACAAGTGCCAATCCTGTACAATAATGTGCCCACTAAGCTTTTAAATAAAATTTTAATGAGTTCAAAAGTTAAACATTCTTGAATTTATTAATTATAGGGATATTTTATTCTAAAGTATAAAGAGTAAGGTTTTAGAAAGTTAATGAGAAAAATTATTTTCTGTTGGCTATCATGCCCAGCAATAGTTAACATTCCACTGTGCTCAGGGTAAAGAAATTAATTACTGTTCGAATTCATTATTCTAAAGAATATCCTGCACATTGGTGCAGTTGTTATTCTAATATCCATAAAGTTTATAACAAAATAGCAATATAAAGCCAATCTGATATGTCATTTTCATGTCCTGTTTACAAAATAAAATGCATTGAAATTTGACTTCAAGAAGTTACTGAATGTATTTTAGCACAGATTTGGAAAATTTAACAATAAAGTCAGATAGCATGGTTGCAAAATGTAATGGGAAGAGGAAAAGAAATTTGAATGTAGGAGATATTTTGGATGGGCCACTATGAAAAGATACTTTTTTTGCAGCAACAACTTAGTGCATTCTACTTACTCTGAGAAACTTCACTTCCTTCCATTGTTCCTTCCTATTTCTTTACTTGTATAACACAACAGTAAGGGATAACCTTATTGGCTATTCTGATATATTTTTGTCATTGATGGTCATATAAATATAATGGAAATTCCAAGAAAATGTCTACAATGATTTTCAAAATTGCTATTCCTTAAATTTGATCATAAAACACGGACTGTTCATACACGTCCTGAATATTTTCTGAATAGGAGTGAAGATGACTCTTGTATAACTTCAGAAAATCATAGTAACAAATCAGTAAACAATAGCTGAGGCTACAATTTGTAACTGAAAATATAGCATGTAGTATTCAACTTAGTTCCATTAAAAATGTAAACAAAGTATCAGAACCCTGCAGGAAAACAGAAAAAAATAGGCATCTGACACAATGATGGGGTTATTATGGATTTCTTAGGATAACATTGACAAGAGTCTCATAATAACTTTTTTTTTTCCCTTTGAGACAAAGTCTCACTCTGTCGCCTAGGCTGGGTAGCAGTGATGTGATCTCAGCTCACCATAACCCCCACTTCCTGGGTTCAAACGATTCTTCTGCCTCGGCCTCCCGAGTAGCTGGGATTACAGGTATGCACCATGGTGCCTGGCTAATTTTTTTTTTTTTTTTTTTTGTATTTTTATTAGAGACATGGTTTTACCATGTTGGCCAGGCTGGTCTTGAACTCCGGACCTCAAGCAATCCACACACCATGGCCTCCCAAAGTGCTGTGATTACAAGCATGAGCCATCACGCCTGGCCTCATGATAGCTTTTTAAATGCTTTTGGGAACACACCAAGATGATGATTATCATTATCTCAATTATTTTGGAGTTTGAATAATGTGTTTTATCATCTCCCCTACTGTGATTTTTGCAGCTCTGATAGCCATTTCTAAGAAGCATTTTAAGTGTGGTGAATTTGCTTCACCTAACAGCTCATTAATTAGTAAATATTTTGCTTCAGCTTTAAAATGTTAATCATGGAGGCTGTGGCTTTGTGTGTGTGTGTGTGTATGTGTATGTATATATATATATAGCATAATACACTGTGATTATTCTACTTTAGGTTTCTTGTTGTCATGTCAGGCTCTTAAAGTTTTAATATTACATATGAATGAAACAAACTCCAGCTTAAGGTAAGCGAAAAGGCAATTTATTGTGAGGTGTCTAATGGAAACCCAGGAAGCTGGACATCACAAATGACCAGGAAGCAGGTACTTTGCGCTCTCTCCTCTCTTGTCCCTGCTTCCCTCTGGGCATAGGCTTCATTCTTCCCTCTCTGTGGAAACCATATTCTTCCACTGCAGTCTTCATGGTGGAAAATGAATGCCAAACATGTCCCAAGTTTACATTCACTCCTTAAGAGAACAGTCAGACTCGACTCTCATAATTACATAGGTAGGAGCCCATTGGGCCACTTGGGTTGTGCCCGGCCCTGAATGCTTGTTTGTGACCAGAGGTAGGGTCAATGTTACCCAAATACGTTTGCTCCCATATAGAAATATGAGAAAGAGAGGAGAGGGAGACAGTTTTCAGAGACAAGGGTACTGGGAGAGTTATCCATAGGAAGTTCACTATAGTATGCTAATTTGATCACATTACAGAAAGTCGTTACTAACCTATGGCTGGAGAGTCATGTTATTGGTTGAAACAATCAAAGCAGAAGTTAGAGTGACACGGAATGAAGGAGAGAGGCTGCTTCTGATCCACAGATGTACGTTGAACCAAGGACTCAAATAATATCCAAATTTCCAATTGCCAGCATACCTGGCCTTCACCTTTGTGCATTCCATTTTCTTTTTTTAAACATTTTATTTTTCATTTCAGATTCAGAGGATACATGTGCAGATGTGTTACATGGGTATATTACATGATGCTGTGATTTGGGCTTCTAATGATTACACTGCCCAGGAAGCAAGCATAGTACCAGATAGGTTGTTTTTCACACCTTACCCTCCACCCTCTGCTCCCCACTTTGGAGTTCTCAGTGTCCATTGTTCCCATCTTTGTGTCCGGGAGTACCCAAGTGCATACACGGTGTTTAACTCCTGCTTATAAGTGAGAACATGCGATATTTGGTTTTCTGTTCCTGTGTTAATTAACTTAGGATAATGGCCTCCAGCTGCATCCATATTGCTGCAAAAGATGTGGTTTTGTTTTTTTATGGCTGCATAGTATTCCATGGGATATACATATCGCATAATTTTTATCCAATCCACTGTTGATAGGACCTGGGTTGATTTCATGTCTTTGCTATTGTGAATAGTGCTGCAGTGAACATATGAGTGCAGGTGTCTTTTTGGTAGAGCGATTTATTTTACTTTGGGTGTATACCCAGTAATGGGATTGCTGGGTCGAAAGCAGCAGACAATGTGATACTCTTAAAACATATATCAGATCATGTCATTCCTCAGATAGAATTCCTCTGATGGATTCTGCACTCACTCAGGGTGAAAGCCTGCCATTACTTTGCCCTCCTCTGCCTTACTAAATATGTCCTTTGCTCCCTCCCCATGCTGTATGCTTCCAGTCACAGTGTCCTCCCAACCTATCAGCCAGTCACATTCCTGCCTCAGGGCCTTTGTACTTGCCCTTCCATCTGGCTGAATGTTCTTTTTGTTTTTGTGTGTGTGTGTTTGTTTGTTTGTTTGTTTGTTTGTTGTGAGACAGAGTCTGACTCTGTCACTTAGGCTGGAGTGCAGCAGCCTGGGTGCTCGACTCACCCAACCTTTGCCTCCCAGGTTCAAGTGATTCTCTTGTCTCAGCCTCCGAGTAGCTGGGATTACAGGTGTGTATCACCATGCCTGGCTAATTGTTTTGTATTTTGGGTAGAGACAGAATTTCACCATGTTGGCCTGGCTGGTCTCAAACTCCTGACCTCAAGTGATCCACCCGTCGCGGCCTCCCAAAGTGCTGGGATTACAGGTGTGAGCCACTGAACCTGGCCCTGGATGAATGTTCTTTACTCTCACCTTCCTTGGGTTTTTTTTTTTTTTTTCTTTTTCAAAATGTCACTTTGTCAGAGAGGCTTTGCCTAACCACCCTTTTAAAAAAATGATTCCCCCATACTGACTATCCCCCTCCTTCTTATATATCCCCCAGTAACAACACCTTACACGAATTTGTATACAGTATACTGATTTATTTTGCTTATAACTATCTTCTGCCATCAGAATGTAAGCTCCATGAAAGTTTGGGGTCTTATTTGTTTTGTTCCCTGTTCTATGCTCAATGCCTAAAACAGTGTTAAGAACATGAAAGGTATTAAATAGGCATGTGTTGTTTAAACGTGTAATATGTATACACTGCCTAATGATAAGGAGAAGATGCAATGCATTTTATGAACAGTTATGGGCCAGCAACCATGGCAGATGCTTCAAATGTCTTATTTATCAGCAATCTAAGACGAAACCAATACATAAACATTCTTCTTATCTTTCAGTTGTGACTATGGAGGCCCAAAAAGGGAAGTATTGTCCAAGGTTTTAAGCATTGGAAATGGGAGTAAAGCTATGTTAGTCTGACTGATTCTTTCCAAAACCACATTCTCTTTCCCTGCTTTTAGCATCCAATCTGTCTCATCCTTCTTCTCCTCTTCTATTTTCTCTTCTTCTTCTTGATTTTCTATACCGTTCCTCATCCTCTATTTCATCTTTTTCTGTCTTCTGCAGAGTATTTCCTTCTTCCTGAGATAATGTAATGTCCGTTACTAAAATGTCTGAGAAAGGACGTCCTTTCAACTTTGTATAAAAATTATTTCCTTGAGTCTTCCCTGATTAATTCTAACCAATTCCAAATTTTTGAAGAAAAGTAATATTAACAGTCACATGCCTTTGACAACACTTACTGCCTCTCCAGACCTGTTCTCACTTTTCTCTCTCTGTGTCATCTCACACAGAGAGAAAAGAATGGAAGTTCACAGAGAGCAGCTGGGACCCAGGCTTTATTTCTGTCTCATTCCCTGATGATACCCTAATGTGCCACTTGGTTAATACAAATCAGCAATAAAATAGGACACAGCTGTCTGAACAAAGTGTCTCATCTGAAATATCATGGAAATCCCAAGTTACACAAGAGAATTATCTTTCAATACTTAATTAAATAACATGTAACTCTAGACACATATTTTGTATCTTTAACATATGCAGTGGAAGTGCATAAGAATAGTCTTTAAATTATTCTATAAGTTCTTTATTCTGTAAGTCATTGAAAATGTTAACGTAATAAATTTGAGAGATTTAAAATCACTGTGAAACCTAAATTTTCAAGTAATTATTTTTGAAAAATCTCAGAAACATATTTATCTGGAAATGGACTATCTGAAGTTTATCAACTGCAACTGGAAGAGGAGTGTTGACAGTTAAAATTCACTTCAAAAAGCTATTGAGCTATAAAAATGGCCTTAAAATTTATTGCAAGGTGTTTGCCTCCTGAATAACACTATTTAAGCACATCACTCTGCATGAGCAGATATTAATAAAATTCTGTTTTGCTCATATGCATCAATTAATAAGAAATCGAGTTAAGTTTGCTTGCTTTTTTTTTTTTTTTTTTTTTGAGACGGAGTCTCGCTCTGTCGCCCAGGCTGGAGTGCGGTGGCCGGATCTCAGCTCACTACAAGCTCCGCCTCCCGGGTTTACGCCGTTCTCCTGCCTCAGCCTCCCGAGTAGCTGGGACTACAGGCGCCCGCCACCTCGCCCGGCTAGTTTTTTGTATTTTTTAGTAGAGACGGGGTTTCACCGGCTTAGCCAGGATGGTCTCGATCTCCTGACCTTGTGATTCGCCCGTCTCGGCCTCCCAAAGTGCTGGGATTGCAGGCTTGAGCCACCGCGCCCGGCCGCTTATTTTTCTTAATTCATCATGCCCAAGGCAATTTAACAGTTCAAGACACAGTGGGTATTCTGAATAGTGAAGCTCAAAAACCTCCCAGTATTAAAGACAGAGTGAAAGATATTACCATCTGAATTGTCATTTGGGCTCAGTCCCCATATCTTGGCTCATTTCTCCGAGGTTGGCTGCATGGACAGGCAGTTTCTTGCTTGTAGGGGGTACCAGCTGCCAGCTGGTCCAGGTTTATTTCCTTCTCATGCAAAATTATCTGGAGTTGTAGTTCATCGCTTTTGAGCCTTTCACTCTGGTCACGTGCCCACTGTTGATTCTGGGGAAGGTTCTCTTTCCTATAGGAACTACGTGGTCTAAAAGTGAGCAAAGAATCATTCTCCAAGTATAGCTATAGTGTTGTAAAGGAGAAGGAGCTCTGAATAAACCAAAACAAGAGACATCTTTACTGTCCCATGGGAGCTTCTAAAGTAACTTTCACAGGAAGAGATGGAGAGGATCCTATTGTTCCCTGTTCAGAGAGAAGGCCTTATATCTTGCTTAGCAGGCAGAAGTTTTGACTTCTCATCATATGCAAACACACAAACAGAAGCAGAGATAGAATTTTTAAAAGATAAAATCTAAGTAATAGCAGTAATGGCATCAAGCTTTAAAAATATAATAAAATGGAGAGAAATCTTTAAAAGTCAGTGCAAGCTTTCAGAAAAAAACATTGACTGGATAAACAAACAAACAAACAAACAAACAAAAAACAAACAAAAATGCCTCTAACATGCCAATCTCTAGTGAGATGGTCCAGTGAGGTTTATGAAGAATTTATGGCTTTGGCTCTATATGTACATGCCTAAGTTAAGTGTTCATCACTTGTGCTATATAATTTACTCACATTGATTGTTTTCAAGTCAATTTAATTGGCCTAAAGTTCTAGTAAAAGATTCCACTCAAGGAATGTTGGAGCAGAAATATCTGAATCTACATGGTCCCCAGTTGTCACTCAGAAGTTGCTATTGTGGGATCCAAGAAAAGCTCAACTTTGAGTGTGTTGCTGGCACCAGTTACGTACATCAGTGTTTTTGGTGTATCTCTTCCTGTGTCCCTTCTTGCTCTACTTTCTCAGCAAGGCCAGACAAAAAATAAAGTGGAAAGAATTAGCCCAGACTAAATTTACACAAACTCAAATGGGAGAAATTTCACTAAAAGAGTCACAGGCTTAGAGACTTCTAGACTCTCTAAGCATTTTAATGTTTGTATGAGTAATTGTTAATTGTACATGGTACTAAAGTATGGTGATTCCACTGATTTGTGTTTTTTTGTTGTGGTGGTGGTGGTGGTTGTTTTGAGACAGATTCTCACTCCGTCACCCCAGCTGGAGTACAGTGGCATGATCACAACTCACTGCAAACCCTGCCTCCTGGGTTCAAGCGATTCCTCTGCTTCAGCCTTCTGAATAGCTGGGATTACAGGTGCCTGACACCACACCCAGCTACTTTTTGTGCTTCTAGTAGAGATGGGGTTTCACCATGTTGGCCATGTTGGTCTCAAACTCCTGACCTCAAGTGTTCCTTCTGCCTTGGCCTCCCAAAGTGCTGTGATTACAGGCGTGAGCCACTGTAACTGGGCTCAGCTGATTTTTAAGAAGAACAAGTCTACAACTATGTCCCTTGGAAATGCTCTCATTTTACCTTTGGTTCTCTCCCTCAACTTTAAAGTAATATTAGAAAAAGAAAATAAAGAATAAAGGATAATAATACTTAAGAGTTAGTAACTGGAGTAGATCTGCCAACAGTGACATCTGAGAAGAATCTATTTTTGTGTAGGAGCCTCTGCTTCCATCCGCAAACTGTCTGTCAGGGAATAAAACATGTGGATTTGGCCGGTATCTCACCCCTTTGCTTAAGGCTTGCATTGCAAGGAACTTGGTAGCACAGGAATGGTCACTTGGATGAAGAGTGTGTGTGATTTTCACAGTGTTTAAGAGGTCACTGAAACTGCAAACTACGAAATTCACAAATTCATGGTCCTAAGTAACTGTGACATTTTTTTCCTAATATATTTATCCTAAGTATTGTGCCTGGTTATCTTGCCAATAAGGAGAATTTTAGACACTTGGTAGAGTAAGTTAATTTTTGTTGCAACATTGCAGTTGAAGAAATATAAGACATCACAGGCAGAGCTGTAAGAAAATTTTCAATTCTTATTGATGATCATATCCATAGCATCCTTAAAAGTATATTATGAAAATGAAAAGGACATGTCAACATTGAAACATGTTATTTCTATATTCGTACCATTGGCTTTATGCTGTTTTTTATGCATCAAAATAATAAAATTATGTATGCCGTGGTATGCTTCTAGTCAAAGTGATTAATGTTTTCTAAATTGCTATGTGGAATACCATTTAAATAACAGTTATTTCTTTTTAAATACTAGGTAAACAAAATATTAGAAAGATGTTTAGATAATATTGCCCCAATAATTAATAAATGATAGAAAAGTAATGTATACAAATACCATTTTGCTACATAAATATATGTATACATGTTCGTTTGAATATATTATTATCCAAATACAGATTTCATGTGTCTTATCTCTACATTCTTTTTTCTGTTTTCCAACACAAAATAATGTTTTTTATTTGAACTTGGTAAGATGTTGCAAATGATTACTGTTAGAAAAAAAACAATATGATGAGTGACTTTTTGTAACTTTTACATGGGTTTTTAGATCAAATAGTCTTTGTAATATACTTAACATATCAGAAGGACTGGTTATGTTAAAATTACTTTCTGCTTCCTTCCTATTTCATTTTTGGAATTAAAGTTAAATACAATAAAGTGATCTGTTACTAGGACTTTTTCAAGTGAACAACCTATCCCAGTGCATTCCACATTTACTAAGGTTTTGCTTTTACCTTTGAGTAGTGGATTATTTTAATAAATTTGAGATAAATTGCTATTTAGCTACACTTTTTAAAAACTAAATTCTGTAATTATCTTAATTGATCCATCAATTTATTCAAAATGCTGGATTTCATAGCTCTTGTTAGTCACAGCTTAACATGAGATAAATTCCTTATTGAAGGAAAATTAATGAAGTTGAGCAATGAATCATTGAAACCTGGTCATTCGATATTTGTAGGAAAAAAAAGAGTATTTAGAGTATTTAAAGATGTTTTTATTAAACACACACACACACACACAATTTGTTGATCTTACAAAATATTCTCTAAACGTTTTCTCTGCAAATAAACTATATCAAAGTACATGTGAAGTATGGCATATTTAAGGGAAAAAAAGATATATAAACCAGATGGTTGTAAAAGTGAGGCTTAGCAACAGTATTTAGAAACAGTATCCAGGAAACCTCAAAACATTTTTCAAAATGAATGAGTGTACTTGTGAAAAATTATTCCTTTTCAAATTCTCCCAACAATTTTCTCTAGCCACTGCCATGACCATATCTAGAGGCATTTTGAATGTTGACTACATAAAAATTATCAGTGATTTAATCTTGTATGATTCTAGAATACAAGCACAATAAGATTGTTTTTCACATTAAAATTTAGAGAAAAGAATGAACAATTTAGTAAACAGCCAGATTACTTTCAAAAAGCAAGGTAATTAGCATATATCTTAATAGGCACAATTTTCAATAAATAAAAACTTTTTTATTTTTTCTTGGAGTTATTTTTGTATAAGGTGTCCACATTCTCAATATGCTATCTCCAAGATTTATTATTACAGAATAGCTATGTGTAGTTTTTTATAAAAGCATATGAGAATTTAGAAATCCAATTAAGTGCTATCTCTAAAATCTTTTTGCCCTGGAAAATTATGACTTTTTAAATATTGTCAACACTTCTGTAAAACATTTTAGCACTTGTAGAATTATCTTCAAGCCTTAATTTTGAACCATGCAGAGCATGACATCACTGAACTTCTTCAACTCTTCTATTTATCACACTAGATTCAGAATAATTTTTGGCTTTTTCTAAATATAAATTTCATCCTCAAAGTACCAAAATTTTTCTGTTGCTAAGACTATTGCAAAGACACTAAGGGCAATTTTAAAAGTGGAATTCTGAACACATTTTGAACAGGAACATTGCATTAAGAAGGTGGCCCCAGATGACTAATACAAGAAGGTATCATTTATCATTTGGATTTTAGCATCCAATATTTGTTTTCCATTTTAATCTCTCTCATTACTTTATAGGCTTGTCTCACAATAGTGATCTAGAGTATAAAAAAAAGAAAGAGAAAAAAAGAAAGAAGCAGAAGAAAGAAAGAGTGAAGAAAGGAAAAGAAGAAACCCCAATTCTGTATGGATCAAGTGTATCAGACTTGACTGGGTGTGGTGGCTTACGCCTGTAATCCCAGCACTTTGGGCGGCTGAGGTCTGAGGATTGCTTAAGGCCAGCAGTTTAAGACCAGCCAGGGCAACATAGTGAGACCCCATCTCTACAAAAATATTCTTAAATCAGCTGGGTGTGGTGGAACACACCTGTAGTCCCAGCTACTCAGAAAGCTGAGGCAGGAGGATCACTTGAGCCCAGAAGGTCGAGGCTGCCTTTGATAAGGGAGTCCTGGGAAGGGAAGAGTGTGGTCCTTTTAAATGATACCAAAGAGCGGAAGGGAAGTGCTGGGTAGAGGAGGGTGTGGTCCCTGGCTAGGGCTACACCTCCATGGACCTAGGTGAGGACAGGCACTCCTGCCTTGGCACCCAAATATTGCATTTTCGAAGACCACCTGGGCCTGCCACGCCCCCAATCCTGGGCCTATAAAAATCCGAGACCCTAGCAGGCAGACTCACAGGCAGCCAGACGTCAAGAGG